>NC_056735.1:177892586-177939523 GCF_019279795.1 Protopterus annectens | reverse complement strand
GTTTTAAAATATAAAATTGGGGCTACAAATGCTAGATAAGCATACTAAACTGCTACAGCAGTTGCTAATGCTAAGCTACACTTTAATATGACTATCATGCATGTGTTGCTCTGTCACACCCATGTTTATATAATAGCAGCACAATCCCCCCAACAGCCATTGGCCACACTACTGTACAAAACACAGATAACATGGATTAGATTTTTGACATTTAATGCTGAGCTACACATTTCACAGGTATGTCCCACTGCCCACAGGTACACACTGTATTGTCCATAGCAGTAGTTAAGCAGGACATCTGTGCATAGATAAGTACTGCTGCCACACATGAATGGTTCACATTATGTAGACTAGTCTTCAAAAACATTTACTACATGCCAGTAAATACATATGTGTCACATACCTTTCCTTTGTATGATTTGGTATTATTCCTTTTTCTTTTTCCTTTTCTCTGTCTCTCGCTCTCTCTCTCTCTCTCTGGCTCCCTCTCTGTCAGTCTCTGCAATAGAGTGATTGAGTATGTTGGCAGCGATTGCAGCCTGCATTTGTAGGTATTTGCACATTAGCATGTGATGGTCTCTGCACCAATTAGCGGCCACCATTTGCTAATTGCATGCAGCCTACTGTGTAGTAATTGCAGTAATCACTGTCATAGCAACCCAGTACTATAAATTGCTAACTCAGGTAGGCTTGGCCCTTTCAGCTTTCCATGATGGAGATCATCCTTGTTTGCTGTGGACATCATTGTTTAAGACAGAAGGTTGGTATAGTTCTTATATCAGAAGCCAGGGGTGTAGCCAGTGATTTACATTTTGTACTCAGACCTAAATGTTGCTGCTTCTAGTACACACTTGTCAGTGTAGAAATGTACTCACCCCTCAAAATGCTAACCCAAGACACATGGAAGGATTACTTTCTTTTCAAATTTTACAATTAACTGCCATACAAAGCTAGTTACTGAGATGTATTCCTTTGGCACAAGAATTGCTTGAGAACTGCTATACTGTGAATATTCATTTACTCAGTTCTAAACAGTTTGTGCTTTTTCAGTGTTGACATTAGCACAAGCTGCTGAAGAAAACTGGACACATTTCAGTACTGTGAGCATGCTTACCTGCATCCTTGGTAGACCCTGAACACACAGGTATATTCTACATTTGGGTAGGGGTGCAGAAGTACAGAGAGCGCACGTATTATTGTGTGAATTTTATCTTGCTGGACTTGCAGGGTTGCTGTGTTCATGTTAGTTTATCAAGGCAAGTAGTCTGTCTGCGTAACTCCCAACAGTGGACCTATCCACATGTTAGCCAGAGATTAGCCCGTTATTCTTTGTCTGCGCACCACACAGGTCTTTTCAGCACTAGAGCAATGGCATTGTTACAGTTGGTTGCTACCAGTACAGAGCTATATCCTTTTGTATTTCAGTGTTGTATTCCTACATAAGGGTATGCTTCTGGAACTCCTTCCAAAGCTATTTGCACAGTGTGTAACAGCAGAAAGGCTGATATGCCTCTGTGTTTCTGCCTCTGCCAGACCTCTCAGACACTCAGGTACATATTTGAACAGACTCAGGGAAAAGTAGAGAAAAAGTCAGTGACACCTTTAAAATATTAGTGTCATTAAGTTGAGACATTGAGAGAACCAGAGCATATGAATTAATATACCTTTTCTGAAGTAAAAGAAGTGTCTAACTCTTAATTATTGTCATTACTCATTATGTGTAATTCACCACCTTTCTGGCCAAAGTCAGTAGCTTTCGGAGGGATTCAGCGGGGCAGAGCTAAATTTTGTTTTGAAATCAGGGACATCCCTGAAAATTAGGGACAGTTGGGAGGTATGGCCTCTGCCCTAAACAGATATGCCAGTGTTTCTCCTGCTGTGATACTGTGTGTGGGGTTTGTAAAGTGATGGTGTAACATTATTTCCTGCTAGAATGGCTGCTTCTCTTATCACAGTCATGTAATGTAATCCCACAACAACTGTTGGTAAAGATCCACAGAACAAGTTGTGTGGTATGGCATTCCTATTTTTCCTTTACATTCACTCATTCTGATGCATGATATATTTATTTCAGCACCAACTTGTTGTATATCTACTGTGGCTTAGTGATACTTCATGCAATGTAGTGTGTACAAGGTCCCAGGTTCAAGACTGACAGAGTTGTTTTATTTTGCTGGTGAGCAGAACAAGGGCCCTCACATACAGAGTGACTAAGGCACTTTTAAGCAGTTGTAAGTGGGTTTGCGCAGGTTTATGTGATGCTTAGCAATGCTTAACTACTGCTTAATGGTGCTTACTCCCGCTAACCCCCGTGCTCATTTCTTTGAAAGAAAAGAAAATGGGGAGATAGGAAAGTGGTAAAAAAGGGGCACAAAGAGGAAAAGACAGTAGGGAAAATAGCTCGGGATGTGCAGGACAGGTGTAGGGAAGGTTCATAGCTGCCCATTTGTTTAACAGCAACAGCTGTGCATATGGAATAAATTTGGAGGTAAATATGAAACCTTCAACGCCTGAGAGAGGGGTGAGGACAACAAAGTATGTTGTAATGCCAATTAAATTACATTTTATGTGTCCAGAGGACATGTGTGCAAAATGGGAAGCTATGTATGGGGCATAATTTTTTTTTTTGGGAGCAGATTGACCTTTTTTTTTCAGGTGAGAGTGGAATGTGGGGTAGGGGAAGTAGGTATATTTGGGGAGGTAGGTTGGGGAGGTAAACAGACAAGACAAACAAGATGCATACAGGGGCGGAATATGACATATGTGGTGGGTGAACACCACTGACGGGGAGGGATGTTTGGAAATTGCAAGCCCATGAGCCCCCAGATGGCAAAAGTGGAACTGAGGTCCCCACCCATGGGCAGTCACCACTGCACTTTCACAACCCAGAGGGTGGCTGTGCTGGAGGCTGTGTAGGATGATCAGGCTGTCCCGGGAGTTGTGTCACTCATGCCTCAAGCTGGCATAGAGGTTCTGCAACAGAACGCTCGATCTCTCTACGCACCACAGCCTGGACCATTTGAAGGATGATAGGTGGCCCTCCTCCTCCCACGCTTGCACAGGGGGGGGCAAGCCCCATCCAATGCAGCACTTCCCAATGGAGGAGGAGGTCCCAGGCTGGGCACTGGACCTGCTGGTACCAGGTACCATGGCCAGCTGAGGTGGGACAGGTGGGTCCGCTGGGACTGGCCTTCCCATACAAACTATGTTTTGGAGAATTTAATAAAGATATCGGTTAGTAACTGTCAACAACATTCCCAGTTAGTTATAACAGCATGCAGAAGTATTCCCATTAACCCAACACACCAGAGTTTCAACAGTTGAAAAGCAAGCATAACACATGCATATATAGAACAACAGTACACATTACAACAGCATGCAGGTTTAATTGATGGTAACAGGCCACCAATATTGTGGTATTTGAACAGGGCACATGCATAGAAATGAATGCAAATATTTATAAACTAATAGGACATATGTCCAAACAAATGTTTTGAGATTAGACATACCCATTGAGGTGTGGAATTGTATTTTGTATGCACATACAGTAGGGTGGAAAAGATAGCTCAATTAACAACTTATATATCCTTCTAGTTTACACTACATTCCTATTAACTGCAGTTATATGTCCCTTATATGTATTATTACACTACCAAATGTCCTTCTATTGTGCAATTGTATTTTGCTAGATCATTATATACATGAGCTGTATGTGACATACAAACTGTCCAGGATGCAGATGTTACTGCTACATATTTTGAGAGTTGCACACACACACTACTGCTGCGATGGTACACTGACAGCTCTACTTTCATATAATTATCTAGATATGTTCAGGTGAAATTATCAGTTATATGTTAACAGCGCCCTACATTTCTGGCAGCACACTGACATTTCTGGGGAACACAATACCAAGCTACGCATGTGCCAGATTAACCTGTACATGCTGGGCATGAACCAACAGTTAAGGGCTGTAAATATGCATAAAAGCTACTGGCACTCCCTTCATCCACTTTATATGGGCCTACCCAAGTGTGGGTTAACTAACACTGCAACAGTAATACAACAGTACTATTTCTAAAATGCAACAGTACAACAACATATCAAAGAAAATCACACAGATGCACTCCAGGAATTATACCTTTATTAAAGAATTATTACACCTTTATTTAGTGGGTTAAAACACTTTTTTGAAGGCTCTCTCATTTATTTTATATAACAGTGCATGCAGAATAATTATTAAAGAATTATTATACCTTTATTTATTGGGTTAAAACACTTTTTTGAAGGCTCTCTCATTTATTTTATATAACAGTACATGCAGAATAATTACTAACCTGCCTGGTGACACAGCCTTTGCAGCCTACCTTCATGGGCTTGCTGATTCATAGCCCGGACACCTGCAGCTGTGAAGTAAATGCAGTGATAATGAGGTGTACCTATCCATAGTATAGACAAGAATAGCAATTCTTAAATACTTAATACAATGGCTACTTACTCAGTACTGGGGCATTTGCCATCCTACGGGCCTCCTGGATCCACTGATCCAGTTGATCCTCCTTCATCGCTTCAGGTCAGAGTAATGGTGCCTGACCTGCTCACCAGTCCGAGGAACGCCAGTGGCACTTGTGAGATCACAAGCTACACAGTTCCAGGCCTCCATTTTGTATTGGGTGCCCTGGTACTGGCCCCACAGGAGTCTTTCCTCATGATTGTGGACAAGGAGTCAAACCATTACTTTGGTTTCCTTAATGCCCCAATGTTGCACTCAAAATCGAGTGCCTTCTCCAACCCCAGCCATGCTGACTGCAGAAGGGAGCTACAACAAGTTATGGCAAGTATTCATGCCTGTGGAGCTTAAATATGCCTCATTTCCTGTACTTATTTGTGATTGGCCAGCTTGGAAAAAATTCATCTGTAGGCACACCTGCTTAGCTGATGTTAGCAATGTTTAATATTCCTTTGATAGATATGTGTCTGTTGAAAGTGCATGGTTATGAAATACTGTCATGGCTTAGTGGTTATGTACTGTGACTATAGTGCACAGTATCCCAAGTTTGAGCCCTGTCACTGTTTTTTTATTTTCCTACTGGCCAGACCTCAATGGTTAAGGTACAGTGAAGGAGGTGTGGCTGTGTTTAGCCGACTTTGCTCAACTTTGCCCGACATTGTGTTAGTTAGCACATTGCGCTGGTTAGAGCGTTGCGCAGCTACGCACAAACATGTTCTGTTTGCGCTAGTTTACACAATGCGCAGCTCCACGCAAAGACATTGCACTAGTTAATGCAGTGCTCAGCTACGAGCAATTATATATAAATATGCTCAGTACTGCGTCAGTATGCATAACCATTTTACCTTCATATATATATATATATATATATATATATATATATATATATATATATAATTCGTTCACTACTACATATAACATTTCAATGCTTTTTACAAAACTTTAAATAATACATGTCAGGAAATATTTTTGGATACAGATTTCCAACAGAAAATGAAAAGTGTAGTGGTGGGACTCGAACTGGGAATGCCTCCTCTTTGTGCGAAGGCTCGGAACACTACGCTATTGCTATTTTGCTTAATTTGCATATATTTTTCTTATTATCCTCTTCGGTGTCTAAACTGCTAACTGTAGCTAAGCAATAGGCAAACCCGTGCAAATGCGCGCAAATACAGGCAGCTATATCGGAAATGAAAAAAAAAAAATTCTTTTACTTTTTATATTTGTACGGGGTTTACTATATTGGGGAGTTTAGTGTTAGAATGTACACATGTGAGCAGACTCGCTCATGTAACTAAACATTTCCCGTGTTTCAAACTTGCAGGGGCATGGAGTTTTGGACTGATCGGCAGTCCAATATGCCCCCTACACTCGTCCATGCTCCATGTTAGTTTTAGAGTTGAGGCAGAGTGCCATCATTAATATGCATGGTGCACTGCTGTCTTACTCTTAGACTGGCCCTTCCGTGTAAGACTAATTTAGTCTTACATGGAACATTAGTGAATCCTCGGGAATGTTTTTCCTCACAACAGCTCTTGGCAGTCCATTTTTCCCCAATACCTTCCAAATTATCAGGCATTATTGTTTCCTTAATGATGCAGTAAATTATTTAAATCATTACATTGTTGTTTCTAGTCCCTCTGTCATGAGACATAAACTTAATACCTGCAGTGGATTACATTTATCTTTAAAATTTTTATACATTATTACTGGCTTATCAGATGCAAAGCAATATAAGAGTGCAAATTTTGTTTGGTAACAGGATTATTATAGTGCAGATGTCCAATAATAGTGATCTTTTTGATAAGACTTATTTCTGCAATATTTCCAACATTTAGAGGTCTAGATCAAGTACTACAGATTGAAAAGGCAGTACATTGTTCATATATGGCCTGAACAACTTACAAAAAGTTAAAATTTACTTCTGGATGTCTAGAAGAAATTCCATTTAAAACCATAATTTTTTTGTAAAACACTTCCTCTTTATCAAGTTGGCATTCATCTCAAAGATTTAACTACAGTAACACAGATTCCTCATGTGGTTTATGACAGGCAAAATTGCTTATCCATACAATATGGGTAACAGCTGCTCTTAGAGATAGCACATAGTGCATACCATATCTTGGTGTTAAATGAAGTACAGTTCAATGATGATCAGATGAATAAAGACTCTAAAAAGACTTATTATTGAGTTTTAACATATTGATTGTTGTTGTCATTATTATTATTATTATTATTATTATTATTATTATTATTATCATTGTTATTATTATTATTGTTATTATTGTTATTATTGTTATTATTATTATTTGAGGAGTTTGAGCACTCTGGGTATAGCCCTGTTTAAATAAGATTTTTAGATATTCCCTTTCAAAGATTTTATGAGATGATAGGGTATCTCAACGGATAATGATGATATTTAAATCCCATAAATTCAGAGCTCTGGCAGTCTGGATGACCATGTTAAATTAAATGCTCACTAAACAGTAGTTTTTCAATATTCCATTTGTTTCAGCAAGTAACATGCCTCCAGCTCTGAAAATGTTACACAAACCATTTCTGCCTGCCTACATATTTAGTACCACATCTCACTACTTTGCTTTGCAGAATCACAACATATAGCCGAGAAGCTTAATACACTAACAGAATGAACATCCTAAATTTTAAAAGATACTGCAGAGGTGAAGGAAATAACTGTTTCTAACAAAGGAGACATTCAGAGTTTCACTGCTAAGGAGAGTTTCCTGTAAGCAGCTCTTACTGCAGATGCCAGCTGCATACAACATATCTAGTCAGCTATAACAGATCACAGACAGGCTCTTGACATTTAACCCAAAAGATAACCAATCTTAAAGACAGCCAGCACTGGATCAATTTATGCCTAGTGGGCTTCCAAAAAAGAGCAAATAACACAGATTTGGTCACCTACATTCAGGCTAAATTAGCAGAAGCTGCAGACCTGGACAACAGCATTACCATCAAACAAGCACATAGATCACTAAAAGCATTGCCAAGTAGAAATCAGCCTCCTAGACAAAGCATCTTCAAACTTTTGAATTATGCCAACAGTGTCCTATCTACAGACCTGAGAGAGACCAAAGAATTCTGCATGGATAGTTACAAGGTGAGGCTCTTCAGCATACCACCACCAAATGGAAAAGTTTCACCTCCATGCAATCCCTTTGTTATAACAATGGGATCCAAACTTTACTAGCTTACCCTGTCACCCTAAACATCAAAGGAACAGTCTCTGCCACTCATTCAAACCCCCTAAATCAGCACTGGAATTTTTAAAGGGCAAGCTTATAAATGAAACTGTTTCAAATGAGACATGGCAGAAAATAAATAGTGTGCCTTTAACCAAATAAGAGTAAAATGCCAACCCACCCAGGGAAATTTGTGGCAGTCCCCTACTCCTAGCCTGCAACATCTCTCCCTTTCCCAATCATCCATTAGCACAGAACAGAGGGAGTAATCAAAATAAGGATCCATAAGTCCCCCATGAACAGGTAACTCTTCCAAGATGATCCACCACAGCAGGGAAAAGCTATAGACGATCAATAGTGCATCTTATTTCCACTGACAGTCCCTTTAAAAAATGAGGAGAGATCCATGATGACAGACGATCTTCAAATAGCTCCAAGCCCTAAAGGTCAGAATGCCCTTTAACTGTAACCTGCTGGGTATGAAGGAGCATAAGCTAACTAAATCAAAGAAGTGGACATTGCTAAAAAGAAAATCATTGATACCTGCGATGGGATATCATCTATAAAAGCCATCAATTTGTCTTACTGTTTGCTAAAAGTACTTGTTCCTAAATTGTCATCTGCAATTTAATCAATGAGCTAAGACATTCCTTTATATAAACTGAAATCCCCTCTGTAATTATGCCATGACAATAATTGTGGTACTCTTTGTGCCTCATCTATGCAAAGAGGGGCAGATGACACTAAATGAGGTTTCTGTTATTATTACTAAATCATCGCATCTTACTATAACCCTGCTTTGCAGCTCCAAAACTGTTTGAGGCTCCGCGAGATACTTTTAGTACAACCAACATTCACATTTAGAAATCTATATTTATAAATGCTGAAGTATAAAAGATTATAGTACTTTAGTCATGAGCAAAGCAGCTTATCTTTGTGTCCATAGTAAATCTGTTTGCTACATAAAACTGAATCCTGCCTAGTAGTTAATTGCACAGTTCAATGACTTTAAAACCATAAAAAACATCATCATCATCATCTTTCGGCTGTTCCGTTAGAAATCGCCACAGCAGATCACCTGTTTCCATTTCTTCCTGTCCTCTGCATCTTGCTCTGTCACACCAACCACCTACATGTCCTCTCTCACCACATCCATAAATCTTATCTTAGGTCTTTCTCTTTTGCTGTTACCTTGTAGCTTCATCCTTAGCATCTTTTTCCCAATATACTCAGCATCCTTCCTCAGCACATGTACAAACCAAAGTAATTGTGCCTCTCTGGCTTTGTCTCCAAACCTTCCAACCTGGGCTGACCCTCTAATATACTTATTCCTAATCCTGTCCATCCTTGTCACACCCAGTGCAAATCTTAACATCTTTAATTCTGCCACATTCAGCTCAAACTCCTACCTGTTTTTCAGTGCCACTGTCTCCAACTCATATAACATAGCTGGTCTCTCTATCCTCTTGTAGACCTTCCCTTTCACTCTTACAGGTATTCGTCTGTCACAAATCACTCCTGAACCTCTTCTCCATCCACTCCATCCTGCCTGTACTCTCTTCTTCACCTGTCTTCCACACTCACCGTTACTCTGAACTATTGACCCCAAGTATATAAACTCATCCACTTTCGCCACCTCTACTCCTTGCATCCTCACCATTCCTCTATCCTCCCTCTCATTCACACACATATATTCTGTCTTAGTCCTGCTGACCTTCATTCCTCTTCTCTCTAGAGCATATCTCCATCTCTCCAGGGTCTCCTCCACCTGTTTCCTAGTCTCACTATGGATCACAATGTCATCTGCAAACATCATAGTCAACGGGGACTCCTGTCTGATCTCATCTGTCAAATTGTCCATCACCATTGCAAATAAGAAAGGGCTCAGAGCTGATCCTTGATGTAACCCCACCTCCACCTTAAACGCATCTGTCACTCCCATCGCAGACCTCACCGCTGTCACTCTACCCTCGTACATATCCTGTACCACTCTTACATACTTTTCTGACACTCCTGACTTCCTCATACAATACCACAACTCCTCTCTAGGCACCCTGTCATATGCTTTCTCTAAGTCTACAAAAACACAATGCAACTCCTTCCGACATTTTTTGTACCTCTCCATCAACACTCTCAGAGCAAAGATCACATCTGTAGTGCTCTTTCCTGGCATGAAACCATACTGCTGATCACTAATCATCACGTCCCTTCTTAACCTTGCTTCCACTACTCTTTCCCATAACTTCATGCTGTGACTGATCAATTTAATCCCTCTGTAGTTACTACCTGGTACTAGCCCCACAGGAGTCTTTCCTCATGATTGTGGACAAGGAGCCAAACCATTACTTTGGTTTCCTTAATGCCCCAATGTTGCACTCGAAATCGAGTGCCTTCTCCAACCCCAGCCATGCTGACTGCAGAAGGGAGCTACAACAAGTTATGGCAAGTATTCATGCCTGTGGAGCTTAAATATGCCTCATTTCCTGTACTTATTTGTGATTGGCCAGTTTGGAAAAAATTCATCTGTAGGCACACCTGCTTAGCTGATGTTAGCAATGTTTAATATTCCTTTGATAGATATGTGTCTGTTGAAAGTGCATGGTTATGAAATGCTGTCATGCCTTAGTGGTTATGTACTGTGACTATAGTGCACAGTATCCCAAGTTTGAGCCCTGTCACTGTTTTTTTATTTTCCTACTGGCCAGACCTCAATGGTTAAGGTACAGTGAAGGAGGTGTGGCAGTGTTTAGCCGACTTTGCTCAACTTTGCCCGACATTGTGTTAGTTAGCACATTGCGCTGGCTAGAGCGTTGCGCAGCTACGCACAAACATGTTCTGTTTGTGCTAGTTTACACAATGCGCAGCTCCACGCAAAGACATTGCACTAGTTAATGCAGTGCTCAGCTACGAGCAATTATATATAAATATGCTCAATACTGCATCAGTATGCATAACCATTTCACCTTCATATATATATATATATATATATATATATATATAAAATTCGTTCACTACTACATATAACATTTCAATGCTTTTTACAAAACTTTAAATAATACATGTCAGGAAATATTTTTGGATACAGATTTCCAACAGAAAATGAAAAGTGTAGTGGTGGGACTCGAACCGGGAATGCCTACTCTTTGTGCGAAGGCTCGAACCACTACGCTATTGCTATTTTGCTTAATTTGCATATATTTTTCTTATTATCCTCTTCGGTGTCTAAACTGCTAACTGTAGCTAAGCAATAGGCAAACCCGTGCAAATGCTCGCAAATACAGGCAGCTATATCGGAAATGAAAAAAAAAATTCTTTTACTTTTTATATTTGTACGGGGTTTACTATATGGGGGAGTTTAGTGTTAGAATGTACACATGTGAGCAGACTCGCTCATGTAACTAAACATTTCCCGTGTTTCAAACTTGCAGGGGCATGGAGTTTTGGACTGATCGGCAGTCCAATATGCCCCCTACACTCGTCCATGCTCCATGTTAGTTTTAGAGTTGAGGCAGCGTGCCATCATTAATATGCATGGCGCACTGCCGTCTTACTCTTAGACTGGCCCTTCCGTGTAAGACTAATTTAGTCTTACACGGAACATTAGTGAATCCTGGGGAATGTTTTTCCTCACAACAGCTCTTGGCAGTCCATTTTTCCCCAATACCTTCCAAGTTATCAGGCATTATTGTTTCCTTAATGATGCAGTAAATTATATGAATCATATCATTGTTGTTTCTAGCCTCTCTGTCATGAGACATAAACTTAATACCTGTAGTGGATTACATTTATCTTTAAAATATTTATACATTATTACTGGCTTATCAGATGCAAAGCAATATAAGAGTGCACATTTTGTTTGGTAACTGGATTATTATACTGCAGATGTCCAGTAATAGTGATCTTTTTGATAAGACTTATTTCTGCAATATTTCCAACATTTAGAGGTCTAGATCAAGTACTACAGATTGAAAAGGCAGTACATTGTTCATATATGGCCTGAACAACTTATAAAAAGTTAAAATTTACTTCTGGATGTCTAGAAGAAATTCCATTTAAAACCATAATTTTTTTGTAAAACACTTCCTCTTTATCAAGTTGGCATTCATCTCAAAGATTTAACTACAGTAACACATATTCCTCATGTGGTCTATGACAGGCAAAATTGCTTATCCATACAATATGGGTAACAGCTGCTCTTGGAGATAGCACATAGTGCATAGCATATCTTGGTGTTGAAGTACAGTTCAATGATGATCAGATGAATAAAGACTCTAAAAAGACTTATTATTGAGTTTTATCATATTGATTGTTGTTGTCATTATTATTGTTATTATTATTATTATTATTATTATTATTATTATTATTATTATTATTATTATTGTTATTATTATTGTTATTATTATTATTATTATTATTATTATTATTTGAGGAGTTTGAGCACTCTGGGTATAGCCCTGTTTAAATAAGATTTTTAGATATTCCCTTTCAAAGATTTTATGAGATGATAGGGTATCTCAACGGATAATGATGATATTTAAATCCCATAAATTCAGAGCTCTGGCAGTCTGGATGACCATGTTAAATTAAATGCTCACTAAACAGTAGTTTTTCAATATTCCATTTGTTTCAGCAAGTAACATACCTCCAGCTCTGAAAATGTTACACAAACCATTTCTGCCTGCCTACATATTTAGTATCACATCTCACTACTTTGCTTTGCAGAATCACAACATATAGCCGAGAAGCTTAATACACTAACAGAATGAACATCCTAAATGTTAAAAGATGCTGCAGAGGTGAAAAATATAACTGTTTCTAACAAAAGAGACATTCAGAGTTTCACTGCTAAGGAGAGTTTCCTGTAAGCAGCTCTTACTGCAGATGCCAGCTGCATACAACATATCTAGTCAGCTATAACAGATCACAGACAGGCTCTTGACATTTAACCCAAAAGATAACCAATCTTAAAGACAGCCAGCACTGGATCAATTTATGCCTAGTGGGCTTCCAAAAAAGAGCAAATAACACAGATTTGGTCACCTACATTCAGGCTAAATTAGCAGAAGCTGCAGACCTGGACAACAGCATTACCATCAAACAAGCACATAGATCACTAAAAGCATTGCCAAGTAGAAATCTGCCTCCTAGACAAAGCATCTTCAAACTTTTGAATTATGCCAACAGTGTCCTAACTACAGACCTGAGAGAGACCAAAGAATTCTGCATGGATGGCTACAAGGTCAGGCTCTTCAGCATACCACCACCAAATGGAAAAGTTTCACCTTCATGCAATCCCTTTGTTATAACAATGGGATCCAAACTTCACTAGCTTACCCTGTCACCCTAAACATCAAAGAAACAGTCTCTGCCACTCATTCAAACCCCATAAATCAGCACTGGAATTTTTAAAGGGCAAGCTTATAAATGAAACTGTTCCAAATGAGACATGGCAGAAAATAAATAGTGTGCCTTTTACCAAATAAGAGTAAAATGCCAACCCACCCAGGGAAATTTGTGGCAGTCCCCTACTCCTAGCCTGCAACATCTCTCCCTTTCCCAATTATTCATTAGCACAGAACAGAGGGAGAAAGCAAAATAAGGATCCATAAGTCCCCCATGAACAGGTAACTCTTCCAAGATGATCCACCACAGCAGGGAAAAGCTATAGACGATCAATAGTGCATCTTATTTCCACTGACAGTCCCTTTAAAAAATGAGGAGAGATCCATGACGACAGACGATCTTCAAATAGCTCCAAGCCCTAAAGGTCAGAATGCCCTTCAACTGTAACCTGCTGGGTATGAAGGAACATAAGCTAACAAAATCAAAGAAGTGGACATTGCTAAAAAGAAAATCATTGATACCTGTGATGGGATATCATCTATAAAAGCCATCAATTTGTCTTACTGTTTGCTAAAAGTACTTGTTCCTAAATTGTCATCTGCAATTTAATCAATGAGCTAAGACATTCCTTTACATAAATTGAAATCCCCTCTGTAATTATGCCATGACAATAATCTTTGAGCCTCACCTATGCAAAGAGGGGCAGATGACACTAAATGAGGTTTTTGTTATTATTACTAAATCATTGCATCTTACTATAACCCTGCTTTGCAGCTCCAAAACTGTTTGAGGCTCCGCGAGATACTTTTAGTACAACCAACATTCCCATTTAGAAATCTATATTTATAAATGCTGAAGTATAAAAGATTATAGTACTTTAGTCATGAGCAAAGCAGCTTATCTTTGTGTCCATAGTAAATCTGTTTGCTACATAAAACTGAATCCTGCCTAGTAGTTAATTGCACAGTTCAATGACTTTAAAACCATAAAAAACATCATCATCATCATCTTTCGGCTGTTCCCGTTAGGGGTCGCCACAGCAGATCACCTGTTTCCATTTCTTCCTGTCCTCTGCATCTTGCTCTGTCACACCAACCACCTACATGTCCTCTCTCACCACATCCATAAATCTTATCTTAGGTCTTTCTCTTTTGCTGTTACCTTGTAGCTTAATCCTTAGCATCTTTTTCCCAATATACTCAGCATCCTTCCTCAGCACATGTACAAACCAAAGTAATTGTGCCTCTCTGGCTTTGTCTCCAAACCTTCCAACCTGGGCTGACCCTCTAATATACTTATTCCTAATCCTGTCCATCCTTGTCACACCCATTGCAAATCTTAACATCTTTAATTCTGCCACATTCAGCTCAAACTCCTACCTTTTTGTCAATGCCACTGTCTCCAACTCATATAACATAGCTGGTCTCTCTATCCTCTTGTAGACCTTCCCTTTCATTCTTACAGGTATTCGTCTGTCACAAATCACTCCTGACACTCTTCTCCATCCACTCCATCCTGCCTGTACTCTCTTCTTCACCTGTCTTCCACACTCACCGTTACTCTGAACTATTGACCCCAAGTATATAAACTCATCCACTTTCGCCACCTCTACTCCTTGCATCCTCACCATTCCTCTATCCTCCCGCTCATTCACACACATATATTCTGTCTTAGTCCTGCTGACCTTCATTCTTCTTCTCTCTAGAGCATATCTCCATCTCTCCAGGGTCTCCTCCACCTGTTTCCTAGTCTCACTACGGATCACAATGTCATCTGCAAACATCATAGTCAACGGGGACTCCTGTTTGATCTCGTCTGTCAAACTGTCCATCACCATTGCAAATAAGAAAGGGCTCAGAGCTGATCCTTGATGTAACCCCACCTCCACCTTAAACGCATCTGTCACTCCCACCGCAGACCTCACCACTGTCACTCTACCCTCGTACATATCCTGTACCACTCTTACATACTTTTCTGACACTCCTGACTTCCTCATACAATACCACAACTCCTCTCTAGGTACCCTGTCATATGCTTTCTCTAAGTCTACAAAAACACAATGCAACTCCTTCCGACATTTTTTGTACTTCTCCATCAACACTCTCAGAGCAAAGATCGCATCTGTAGTGCTCTTTCCTGGCATGAAACCATACTGCTGATCACTAATCATCACGTCCCTTCTTAACCTTGCTTCCACTACTCTTTCCCATAACTTCATGCTGTGACTGATCAATTTAATCCCTCTGTAGTTACTACAGCTCTGCACATCACCCTTATTCTTAAAAATCGGTACCAAAACACTTTTTCTCCATTCCTCAGGTATCCTCTCACTTTCCAAGATTTCATTAAACAATCTGGTAAAAACTCCACTGCCATTTCACCTAAACACCTCCATGTTTCCACAGGTATGTCATCTGGGCCAACAGCCTTTCCATTCTTCATTCTCTTCATAGCTATCCTTACTTCCTCCTTGCTAATCAATTGTACTTCATGATTCACTATCCCTGCATCATCCAACCTTCTCTCCCTCTCATTCTCTTTATTCATCAACCCCTCAAAGTACTCTTTCCATCTCCTCAACACACTCTCCTCGCTTGTGAGTATGTTTCCCTCATTATCCTTTATCACCTTTACCTGCTGCACATCTTTCCTAGCTCGGTCCCTCTGTCTAACCAATCGGTACAGGTCCTTTTCTCCCTCCTTAGTGTCCAACCTTTCATACAACTCTTCATATGCCTTATCCTTAGCCTTCACCACCTCTCTCTTTGCCATGCAACCGTCTAAAGTCAGAGTTTAGTGAATCTTCTTGTATCAAATGTAGACAGAAGAGTGGGGGATGAAATATTAGTAGAAAGGATATTGAAGCCTCTTTTGCTACTCACTTATAATTTCTTTGACATTATTTTTGAAGTTTTCACTTTTGTCCTACCTAGATAAATTATACTCTGCTGTCACTATCAACACGTATCTGTTAACCATGGAATTTAACCTAAAGATGACATTGCTTAATGTCTTTTTATTTACCTACCTCATAAAATTACAGCAAGTTTGTCACAGCTGAGCATGAGATTATGTTCTTTAGTCCTCCAATTAAGAAATTACTGATACCCAGCTCCTGCTGAGGGTCAATATTTTCCCATTGGATTTCAAGGTGTGTCTCTTACATTGGTGGCCACTGAATTTCACAGGTGCATTTGTTCTCCACCTGATCAACAGTGACATCAAGAGTGTGTAAGTTAGGATTAATGTTAACTTGATTAATCCATTTATTTCCACAGAGTGTTTTTCTCGTCTTCCTTTTTTTCCCCATAAGGTGTAAATACCTCCACTGTCTCCTTCAGTTTCCACACTCAGTGGTCTCTTATTATTTTTGTTTACATCCTCTGCTCCTTCACAATGAAATGGTGTAATTGTAATGGAAGTAAATATTTGGTCAGAGATATCTGGAGTACCTGATTCATTCAGACACACATTGGTATCATATCTGATACCAGTATAGTCCATGTTAACCTAAACAGCCATAGCAAAGATTGTTTTCTGCATTTTAACAACCTCCTTTATTTTTCTTTATTTCTTTATTTACTTGAATTTGTTTATCAGAGTAGAGCGCTGATCAATTCTGACCAATTTCAGACTCAACAAAAGTATACCCTATCAAACAGGTCTTCTATATTAAGTTATCTAGTTCCTCCATTTTTGTTGGTATCTTCATCGATCAAAGTTTTTTTGTCCTTTTTTACTATAAATAAGGTAAATCTTAACCTATTAGCATAAAATCTTTGTTGTAACATACAAAACGTGTCCTGATATAATGTTGGTAACTTGCATATTCTTTCTGCTATCAATATGTCCATCTGGTCTTAACTTCCAGCATCGCAGATAAAATAAAATCGGAAAATATCTGTGTTGTAAATAAGCTGCAAACTGCCTGCAAATAGTAGCAAAAATAGGTCTCAAGGAAAGAATGAATATCTCGGTGATAAAATTAACAGTTGTCCCAAATAATAAATGTAACCCACTCGGTTTAAATCTTTAATTTTCCAGTTTAACAAGGTGAACTTTTTGGGATACTTAATTTCACATCACTGCCTCCAGAAATTCATTGAAAGTCTTTACTCAGGTGGCCTCTGTTAATTATAAAGACCAAAAAAACTTCCACTTCTGCTGGGGTAATTGAAAAACAACAGCTGTGTCCATATGCTAACCATTAAAGAGGCTGGAAGCTTCAGTTGTACTTCATAGCTCAAGTCCATCAATTTCCTGGGCACAAAGACAAATGACTTAAGTTTGTTGAACAGGGCAATATTATAGTGTGGCATGAACTGGAGCCTACACTATATTACAGGCACATCCAAGTCCTCTGGCCCTTTCCAAAATATTTTCATTGCCCAAAACGTTTATTAGACTGAAGAAGTTTCTTGGGAGAAGTGACTTAGTTCCCTGTATTCAATATATTTGTCTTTTCAATGTATAATCCCATCTGCCTGTTCAACAAAGACAGTATTTTGCAATACTGGAAATGGGTTCATCTCCCTCCAGTCCTTCCAAAAGTTCTATTAACATCAAATTGCTGCACCTGAAGTAATTCTCCACATCATCTATTTTCAAATACAATATTTTGCTCCATTCTTACAGACCCTCAGTCCATATGGAGTAAGCATCAATTATGACTTTAATTCCAAAGACTCTTTGCTGTCTCTCCAAACATTGCTCTGTTTGGAGGCAGTTGCCTGTAACTAGGTGCACTGGTGTCTTTTAAAATTTTAGTATCTTCAGGATTTCTTTCAACATTACATATTGCAAAACTACAAGATTCAGGAACAGTTTCTTTCCT
This sequence comes from Protopterus annectens, assembly GCF_019279795.1. NCBI lineage: Eukaryota > Metazoa > Chordata > Ceratodontiformes > Protopteridae > Protopterus > Protopterus annectens. The sequence continues at coordinate 177,921,630 of NC_056735.1, read as the reverse complement.
AATGTCATCAGGCTGCTTAACTCTATTAACAACTATGCTCCATGATGGCCATTTGGGTCAGAATAAACTGTAGTAGCTTGTCTCATATTTGTTGCCTCACAGTTAGACGTTGCACGTTCAATTCTCAGTTAGAGCGTCTTCTGTGTGTCAACATGCATGAATGGGCATTCCTTCGTTGAAGGTTGTGAGTTAGGCCCGACAAGCCAGCACGTAAAAATCTACTGCCAATCATTAGCAGACCGGAGTTCCGCTGTGGCGACCCCTAAAAGCCGAAAGAAAGACAGCTTGTCTCATATTGTGCATTAACCCGGTTACAAGTTTCATCTAATACTACAATATTTACCATGACTGTTAACTTATAAGCCATATAGAGCAGTAGCAATGCAGTAAAATATCTCTTCTTTCAGTGCAATACGTTACGAATTTGTAAATTAATCATAGTGCAATACTCTAAGGTCCATAGTGCAATACTCTAATGTTCTAATATTCACAGTATAATACTCAAAAGTCTCTTTCTGTGCAAGGATTAATGCAATGTCTTAACCAAGTACCTGTGCAATACTAAAGTCTCATGCAAGTAAGTGTTCACTGTGAAAAGTGTTAAAATGTGTTTCTAATTATGTGCAGTATTAGTCTGTTTATCTGCATGTATGTGATGTAATAGCTAGGTTTGAAATGAGTAAATGTCTGCGAAAATAGTCTATATGTTGTCTGCATATTGAGTCTGGAGACACGGAATGTCTTAGTTTTTGCACTTGTGTGATTACTAAATGACAATAAAGTTTACTTTGACTTTGAACATTGCAGTCAATGAAATCAGGAATGCTAGTGTGGTTACCATTTCTTTTTGCTTTCCCCAAAGGAGGATGCTTTCACTTTGGGGCAAACATCCACAAACCTAATACCCATCCAACACAAATAACACCCCACAACTTCCCAACACTGGTCATTCACTACTAATACATTACTCCACACATCAGATTTGTTTCAGCATTGGGAGTGGAAAAATTTTTCATAGCAAGGCTTTCTTAAAGTAATGCAAAGTATGATTTTTATCATGGAATGCATTCATTTGATCAGTGACACTTTTTGTCAGCAATATTTTGTGAAAAACTCAAACTTTTGACACCCTTTTAATGAGGGGGACATGTTCCCTTCACACCCACATGTGGGGTTACACCCCCATACCCCTACAAATTATATATACCAACTCCAGGATTGCACAACGGTTGGGAAAGGGCAAATTCCCATTTTTCCATATTTTGAGTTTTTCACATTTTGTCAGTCAATATTTTGTATTGTCAATCAAATGAATGCATTCTGAAAATTCGCTGTTGATTATATTTCAAGAATTTCAGTTCAGTTAAATTGTGTACCACAGTGATTCAGCAGGTTGTTCAGATTTTAAAAGAATGGTTGGGGACAAGATCTCTGTGCAGGGTCATTGCACAATGGATAAAGACATAGCCCTCCTTGCTGTCAGCAACAATGAGGAATAATACGGGCAGAAGCCTCAAGTACAGCATGGAGATTTCAGATAATTCACACATTTCCCATTATATTTTTCTTATGTAAAGCTATTCACTGATGAAAAAGCATTTAAATCAGAAAATAAATTGATTGATTTTTCTATCATGAAGCACAGAAGCTGTTTACATATGCTTCTGTGCTGCAGAGCTTGAAATCCTTATTTGTAATTTTCTGTAATGGAAAGTGGCTAGTATCTATAATTTATCTTAAGAATCCAGCTAAATAATTGCCTTAACATCTTTTAAACTTCCCACACATTGTATTTAAACATTTATTTTCACTCTGTCTTCATACTTTCTGATACTCATGAGTCACACATTTAACAAACCTAATTTTTTTTTATTTGAGACATTATGTTAGCTATGGATGTCAGTCTTTTAGGTATTATTTAAATTGCTTTGTTTTAAAATGTATGCAGCTTAACCTTCATAGGTGGGAAGTGACTTTGCATGTCACTAGGTGGGAAGTCACTTTGCATGTCACTGTGGAGTACTGCATTACCTTTTCAGAACGTTCTGCATACTGTTTGTATTACTTGCATATACTCTTGCTGGACTTAAGGTCATTCCTGTTCAGTATTTCTGACTACCTGTACTTGTTGATTAACTTCTTTATCGTGCATTATGCATCCTCTTTAGAAACAAATCTCTTATATGAATTCTTTTCATTTTGCATTCAGTGACCTATGCACATCAGTAACCTGACTGCACTTAACAGTTTGCTTTCAGTTTTTGCATTATGTGCCTATGAATAATCTCATAGTCACCATTACTGCTCATTATGAGTCCACTTTTCTTATCATTAGCGAACCTGCTCAACCATGCTTCCTCTCATATGTTGAACAGATGGTGCATTTATGCCTTGGGAATGAAGTCAAAACTACCTTTGTGGGCTGCAGAATAAAAAATGTGTTCTTTATTAAAAAAAATACCTTAATGCAAAGTAAGTTAGTGTGTGAAAAAATAAGTAAATAAAAGAAATACCCAGATATATGTGCTGATCACCTCAGCATGAATGGTAACAAAGTAGAAGGATCAGTGTAGGAAGACAAGGAAGATCAAACAGAGGTCAGGTCTAGTGAACATCAGACATCAGTTTTTCTTGCAGGGTCAAATGTACGTTTTGAAAGTAAGACACAATGGACCTGCAATGTTTATAACAAACACGATAGTGATGTGATTGCCAGTTGACTGATCACTTTACTTCATCTTGCCATTTTGTTTCTGTCATTCGACATAAGATATATGAGTGAGCACATTGCTGTTTTCTGCGGAACTTCTTGCAAGCATCTACAAACAGAGTGAATGTAAATTTATTAGATGTGATTTCCAGGTAAATGAACAACAGCAGACCAAAATAATGCATGTTTCCTGATGTATAATAAACCTGATTATTTTACTGAATCGTATTCAAGTCAGTAGCTGTGTTATTTATATACTAGATAAAAAGCATTCTGAAAAATGAGTTTATTTTCTTAGAGTAGGAGAAGGTTTGCGATCTATGATAAAAGAATTACCCAGAAATTCTCTGCTCCTCTCATATGCATCCATTTGTCCCACAAAGGTTTCTCACCAAGAAAATACAGGGCCTTCAAAACATGACCAATGTGGCTAGACTGAAAGCTGTGCCACTGTACTCTGTATCATATAGGCTGCTGAGAGGTGACTTGTGCCTGGCATACAGAGCAGTCTCTGACTCTGCCCTTATGGAAATACTATTCATCTGCAAGTCAAATGGGACAAGATTCACTTGCTCAAGGGAATTTAACCTACACTGTGATATTAACAGAACATGCTGGAGAGACAGATATGTCTCCCAGAGATTGTCGCTCTTCTGGAATAAATTCCTAGTTCACGTGAAGCAGAGCTCCTTAATGACCCTACTTCAGCAAAACTTGGACACTTGGATGGGAGACAGTAAATTTACACCAGGGGGTGGCAACTATGTCCCTTTTGAACAGGAGCAGTCAGTGCTGATCATCGACTTGTAAATATAGACCATCTAACATGATCAATTAGGGAATACAGGTATAGCATGGCTTGGCTTCTAAAGGCACTAGAACCATTAGCCTAGTAACCACCTATGATCCTATGATTTTATATATATATATATATATATATATATATATATATATATATATATATATATATATATATATGGGTCCCTATCTAAACACTGAACACTCACAACCATCAAACTGGGAGTACTGAAAACCCAGCACATCAAACAAGAAAGCTCTTCATTGTGTGGGGTCTTTACAGTGGACATTGGTATTTTGCTCCTTTTCCTACTGCAGTGCAGTCTCAGAGTCTGTATATACAATTAGCAGGGGGTGCAACAGGGCTTTCATCCCTGTAAAAAAAGCAGGAATTGTGTTTCTTAAGGTTCTGATATTGCGGATTTTTGATGTTCCTAGTTTTGATGTTATAATGCTCAATGTTCAGTGTTTAGATAAGGATTGATATGAACATATATAAAATTAAAGATGATTTTTTTCTTATTGCATTGTTTTCTTTAGACGTAAGAAAAACTACACTGCAGATAATCTTAAAGCATGAATTCTACAACTGCATTTGGGATGAGAAAATGGATCAGACTGTTATACTGTTATCTCTGTTCATAGGTAAGTTCTAGGCTATTTGCCCATGGGCATTTATAAGCTTAGCCACAGAGTGATGGCTTTCGCCTCCCCATTAGATTAGTAACCTGGGCCTCTGTCAACAGGGCTCCTGAAGTGATCCCAGGGTAGAACTTACGATTACCCATCCACTCATCAAGATTTCTCTTGAAGAGGGTCAGAGAGGAGCTCTGTCGAATATGGATTGGGATTCTATTCCAGAGTGAGGGGAGTCGCTGGGACAGGAATCTATCCCTCCAGCATGTCCTGTTTATTGTTGTACATAGGTTCAAGTCACTAGAACGAGTGGTTCTGAGGGATCTCGTTTTTTTGAGGTGAAGCATGTCCATTAGTTCAGGGTTTTACATGGCCCTATAGGTCAGGCATAGGTCACCTCTGAGCAGATGGTAAGCGACTGAGAAGAGCTGGAGATTTTTTAGTCGTGCTTCATAGGGTAATTGTTTAAGCCCCTTAATCCTCTTAGTGAGGTACTTCTGTGGTCTTTCTAGTTGTTGCAGTTGTCTAGTGAGGTACATCCCTAATGGGGCATTGTACTCTATTATGGGCCTAATGAGTGAGGAGTAAAGGGGCACAATCACCTCCTTGGATCTGGATTAGAAACCCTTTGTGATCAGGTGTGCTACGCAGAAGGATTTCCTGACCATTTTGGCTATGTGGTTATCAAAGGAGAGCATGCTATCTACTTGGGTACCCAGGTCCCTAATTACTTATTCTGTACTTAGTGCATTCCCACCTATGTGGTAGTTTGTAGGTACTTTGTTTTTCCCAAATGGGATTACTATGCATTTTTTGGCATTTAGCTTGAGGCCGTGACTTTGACACCAGGTGTTTGTCTCTGTGAGACCCTTTTGCAGGATGTCTGTGTCAGCTGGAGAGTCAATTATTGCACCCAATTTACAGTCATCTGCGAACTTGGTTAGCCACAGTCCCTCTGCCTTTGCCTGTACTTCAGAGAAATATATACCGAACAGGAGGGGTCCCAGGACTGAGCCCTGTGGGACTCCGCTTGTGACTGGTTTAGAGTCAGACATGGCGCCTGCCACTCTTACCGTGTGGGTTCTGTCTGAGAGCCAATTGGCACATAAGACTTATCTCTGTTAAATGCACATAAGACTGGTCACATATCACAGCATGTGCATGAATTACTTCACAAGAGTCTGCCAGCTGTTGTACTGAAAGATGCAACCATAGACATACTCACAGCTGAAGTGAATGCTTTGCCCAATGATAATAGAACCCTGGACTGTTCCAGTAGTGTGCCTGCATAATGTTTAAAATGTTACGGCATTAATGTAGTTTGCCACCTGTTCACTGTTGCTGTAACAAACTAAACCTTATCACAAACAGTATTTTATCAAAACTCAAGTACGACAAAACCTCAGCAAACATGTTAAAAATCAGTAGCTGATGCTAAGCAGTCCTAATAAATATAAACATTTCTATTTCTGTGCGTTTTTGCACAATTTTGATTTTGCCCTGTCCCTCAATGTGTGATTTTCTGGTAAACAACTAAAAATTAGTTATTTAATTTATTTATTTATTATTTGTCTTTATTTACCGGGAAAGTCTGACTAATATCCATTTTCAGTAGAGGCCGAGGGAGAAAAGCTCCATTTGCTTACATTGCATTATACTAAGTTCCAGTCAAACAAAGAGTAGTTACATTTCTATTTACATTTATACACAAACAGTAGTTACATTTATACATATACATTATAAGATTTTACAGAGGTAGAAGTTACTAAAGAGAAAGCACTCGTGCAACTTAGTGGATTAGTCAATGTCAGGCATTAGAACTTCCTAGTTCAGAAAATGTGTTTTGATTGCAAAACCTATTGCTCTATTAACTTTTAAGGTCTGTGATTTTGCCTCCTATTTTTGCCCTGTCTCTCCTGAAATTTTCTAAGGCTTACAGTCAATCTGTAATGACAGATATTAGAATTTAATACTTCTTAATTTTGTAAAATGCATGCTGATGTTCTATTAACTTTTTAAGTGGATTAAAAAAAATCTTCACAAGTGTTATATTGTTGTTGGTAGTGATGTAGGTAATACTGGCATTTTCATTTTTGAACGCAACTTATGCATGGTCCAGGGTTCTCCATTATTGCCCTTTCTCCTATGAACTTGTGTACATCGCATAATTCTGAAAGAGAATGCATCTCATGACTGCATAAATGCATTTCTGAATCACAGGTTGTCTGTATTATGAAAATGAATTTATGTCATGAGCTAATCAACACAACTCAGCAGGCAGGTAAGCAGCATGCTAACAAGTGTGGGATTAGTACACTGAGTGTCTATAAAAAGCATAGCCAGACTCTGTGTCACCTGACATGCAGACATAGCTACTGTACCTGCTGCACCACCTTGCTAGTGGGCTGTACCTAACCATAGCACTGCCGCTGCCCTCAACCACAAATCTACGTTACCTTATTAAAAAAAAACTTTCCCAAACACTAGCCCTACACAAGACACTCATACATACAACAAATGATGCACCATGCATGGCACAACACTAAATCTATCCACTTACCTAGACTTTATTTTAACCCTAACCTGCAAACTCTCTCACACTAACAATCATGCGCATGTATATACACACACATACACAAACACACACACACACACACACACACACACACACACACACACACACACACACACACTCCTAATGTTGAAGCTTTTGGTACATTGGAAAGCTTTGGCATTAACACACACAGCCACTTGACATACTCAAAAATGCATTCCCTATAATACGCAAACTTTCAGCACTCTTCCTTATGATAAACCCTACGTTCAATAAATAGTACATTCAATAAAAAGACAGAGGGTACTCTGTCAAGAAACTGAGCATTTAGTAGAGTGAACTGACACACACACACACACACACACACACACACACACACACACACACACACACACACACAGTAGCCATGCTACTGACATGTTCCATGTTTGCAAATAAATGCAAAACGACTGTAAAAATATAGGGTCATACGTGGTTACTAGGCTATTGACCCAAAGGTCTTTATAAGCCTAGCCATGTGCATACAATATAATACTAGAGAAACCCTATATATATAAAGGATCTTGACTCGAGATCTTAGCAACAACTGCCCATATCTAGGTGGGTCATAGGTGAAATCTCCAGCAGGTATTTAAGGTTTCCCATCCCGTCATCCAGGCTACGCTTAAATATAGTCATAGAGGGACTTTGATGCAAATTGGTAGCGTATTCTATAGGAGTGGCAAACTTTAAAAGACATAGCTTTCTCTCCAGCAGTTTCTATTTTTGTTTCAGGCCAGGTTAAGGTCCCTGGAGTGGGTGACCCATGTTCCATTTGAATTGTGGATATGTAGCATTTCCATTAGGTTTGGATATGGGATTGCTTTGTAGGCCAGGCACAAATCTCTTCTAAGTAGTCTGTACACTACTGAGTACAGTGACAGTGACTTCATTCTGTCAATGTATGACATATGCTAGAGAGCCTGAATTTTCTTGGTTAGAAATCTCTGAGGTCTCTCAAGTTGCTGCAGGTGATTGATAAGGTACATACCAAAGTTGGGAGGGTGGCCTAATGGTTAAGGTGTTTGCCTTACAAAGACAAGGTGCAGGGTTTGTGCCTCACAAGGGATAATTGGCTAGGCTTAAAATGGCTCACAAGGGCCGTTAGCTTAGTACTAACCTATGAACATTGTACTCTATTGGTCTGGTGATAGTTGAGTACAGGAATGTTATGACCTCTTTCGCTCTTGAGGCAATGCCTTTGCTAATGAAGTATGTGATGTAAAATGCTGTCCTTACCACATTAGATACATGGTGGCCAATGTTTAGGCTGCAGTTAACTTGTGTTCCCAGGTCTCTCACGACTTAGTTGTTACTTAAGGTATTATTATCTATATGAAAGTCTGCAGGGATATCGTTTTTACCAAAGCGGATGATAATGTAATTTTAGCACTGAGTCTGAGTCCATAGTTTGGTACCAAACATTGCTTTGTGTAAGTACCTCTTGAAGTATATTGATATTCTTTGGGGATTCAGTGATTGCACCTAATTTGCAGTCAGCAGACTTAGTCAGGCACAGCCCCTCTGTTTTGGCCTAAACATCTGAGAAGTATATTCCAAACCAATAGGGTGCCCAGCACTGACCCCTGTGGAACCCCACTGGTGACAGGTCTGCTGGTGGAGTTAAAGTCCCCAACTTTGACTGAGTGTGATCTGTCAGTGAGCCAGTTAGCAACCCAGCAAGTTGATATTCAACTGGGAGAGTTTATCAGTGATACACAAATGTGGGATTGTTTTGAAGGACTTAGCTAATTCAAAGTAGGCTATATGCACAGATTTGCCTTCGTCCACCAGGTTTAACAGGCATGACCTGCTTTTGTCAAAACCAGACTGTGTGAGATCAAGGGTTTGGAGATCACCTACATCCTTATTTATAAGGTCCATGATGATTCTTTCCATGGCCTTACAGATAAGGCTGGTTAAGCTTATGGGTAGTTCACAGAGTCTGTTGCTGTGCCACCTTTATGAAGGGGGATAATGGTTTCTGTTTTCCACTCAGCATGGACAAAGTAAGCACTCAGGCTGTGGTTGAAGAGAGTACCTAATGGAGTTGCTAACTCATGTTTTAGACCATTTAAAATGTAACCTAGGATGCCATCCAGTCCAATAAGAGGCTGTGTTTTTGGCCTTGGAAAGAGCATTAATGCCTTGCTCTTTGGAGATGCAAAGTGGGCGGAGATGTAGAAGGAATGCTTTATGGAATGTTTGGATGGGACTGGGGGTGAAATTTTCATCATACCTGTTGGCTAATAGGTTAGCTATTTTTGCAGGATCAGTGCGTGTGATGCCATCATCAGCTAGTTCAGCACACATCTGGGTCCTACCCTTTAGGTTATAGATATAGATAAAGAATAATCAAAATGTCCAGCACAAATCAAGTGGATCAAGTTGCATTTATTTAATATATATAAAAACCCATCATACTGCTAAATTCCATTTTACTATCATAGACAAAATCCAGGGAAATAGAATGTGTAAGTCAGGTTAGCATAGTAAACTCAATGAAAAAGAGTCAGACTGGATGGTAAGGTTGGGAGCTCTCTTTAAACCTGGCCTGAATGAACACAATTGATTTAGTATGCACCAATAGGGGAACAACAGCAATTTAGTACATACTATTTAAACATGGTGTTTGTTTTTAAGCAGTAACACTGAGGAAGGCTATTCTAAGCTGAAACCGGTTTGTTGCTATGGGGTTAGCCACCTTTTATATTAAATAAATGCAGCTTGATCCACTTGATTTGTGCTGGATTTTTAGATTCTTCTTGGATTATTGGTCTAGTCCGTGCACTTGGCCTCACTTGCGTGTTTCTGGTTTTTATAGATAAAGAATGCCTTATGCTTATCCTTAGCTATAGTTGTTAATTTTTTTTTTCCAAAGTTGCCCTTAGAAGACTTTACAAGTTGTCTTATTCATTTGTTCAAGCAGAGGAGGGTGTTCTTCCAGTGCTGGGATCTCTCTTATTTTCTTCTTAGACAGCAACTTCTTCCTCTTGTTGTATAACTTATTAATGCTAGATGTCCACCAGGGAGGTTTGTTTTTTTTCTTGAGGATCTTGTTTTGATACTGTCAGGTACAGTTGTGTCAATACATTTGTGCAAGTGTTTGTATGGGGCATTTGTTCATACCTTAGTATAGTTGCCAATGCCATCTGTGGGAACACGAGTTTGGAAATTATTTATGCCATCCCTTAGGAGGGTATAATTAGTTTTGGTGAAATTTTTTATGCTGAGTTCACCTAAGAGGGGTTCAGATGTTATAGCTACTTCAAATGTGACTGAATTTTGATCAGATTTAACCAGTGAGGGTCCTACACTTGTGGTGGTGCAATGGTCACCCATGTTGGTGAGGACCAGGTCGAGAATATTTGAGCCCCTTGTGGAGCTGCATACTATTTATTCAAGGGCTTTAGTGTTTACAAAGTCCAGGAACCTTTTCATGAGTATGTTGGTACTAGTATAGGTTTCCCAGTCAATGGAGGAATAGTTATAATTGCCCATGACTAGAGTGTTTGGTTGAAATTTGACTGACTCAATTAGGTACAAATAAGTAGCAATGGTATCTTGGTTTATGGCACTTACTAACCTTAAATAAATTTATAAAATTCTAACTTGTAATGATGACTATTGAAATTAATAATGTCTATAATGCCTTATGGCTTGGATCATGGAAAACTCACCTAAATTACTAAATCCAGTATCATAAAGCGAAGAAAACATTCTTATTGATATATATGGAACAGTTCTCTGTAATCTGTGACCGAATCTCTGCGCATACAACTAATGTGCCTCCTGAAGTACTGGATGTGGCAACTGAGTCAGTTCATGATGAGTTGTCCTTAGAAAACATGGGCCATCCTTGAATATTCATGCATTTTCAATAGTATTGTAAAGGTAACAAAAAAAAATTTTAAGTCAAACTGTTCATATTCAGTTCTGTAAGCCATCAGTGTTAAAGAATGTTCTTGAAAACATGGCATCCAAGAGTTAAAGGGTCACTACCAATGTAGTCCCTAACACACATATCAGGTTAAAGAGACTCTGGCAACTTTTGTGATATGAATTTAGTTGCAGATATCATTTAGAATATAATAGAAGTTATGATGGTCTGAGGTATTTTCAGCTATGCCAGGAGAAGTAAAGCAGTGGATGAGTAACATATGTCAGCATAGCTAGCTGGAGCTTTGCAAATAATTATATGTCATTTGTATAACAAACTGATTTGTACAGGTGCTTGTGTTGAAAATATATTTGTAAAGTTGCTTGTGTTAAAAAACATGTACTAACAGTGAGTTCTGCTGGACAGAAAAGAAAAACACCTGTATGTCAGACTGTATTGTACCTGTTGAAATGAATATATTGTAACAGAGGATACTGGAAGAGAAGACGTTAATCTCAGTCCAGCTAACTTTAAAAAATAGTCTGAAATTAAATTACCTGGTTTAGGCTATAAACATTCTATCTTACAGTTCTGATTGCAGCCAGAGACAAAACAGCTGTGAAAACCAGGACTAGGAATCCTACTGTATTGTCCTTAGGGGTGGAGTAATTGCTACCACGGAAGGGTGGAAAGTTTTGAAATGGTTCTATAGCTTTCAGATGCTACAACACATCTTAGCAAATCTCTATGCATGTATATTATGTCACATATGTGTTAGATTCTGGTTCAGTTTGTAGAAAAGGGGGTAGTGTGGGAACCAGAAGTCAGATGATCAGATGTATGTGATGTCATTCTATAATACATCACTGAAATTATGTTTTAATACTAGATGAGACAGAAGTCTCTGAGCAGTCTATTTTTGAAACCTGACAAAGAAGGATCACTCACCTACTTCATCTTGCCTTGCTCTACTATGCGATCTAGGCAACAGTAATTCTTTAGTCAGTCAGGAAAATATAGTGAGATTAGTTTTTCTCTATCTTTGTGAACCTTTCCAACTCTGTTATTTTAATATTCCTCTGATTGAAACTCTGATATTTATTGTAAATAGATATTTAGTATTTTCATGTTCTTTTATTATTTATTATTAAATATATATATAAACGTTTCATTGTGGCTGGTCTTTTAGAGAATATTTTAGCCTTTTAGAGTACTTATATTTATATGGTGACACTGTGCCACTCCTGAAAGCCTTGCTGCATTGGTCATGCTCTACCATTTGTATTAGTATTCATTTTACCCAGTATAATTGAGTACCCTTGTAACAGCATTAGAGTAGCTGACTTTAGAGTGTTCTGGCGGCAGTATCTACTTCATAGTCTAGGCAGAGGGGACATAACTGGTAAATTTTTGCCAGGCTTTCCTATGTGTGTGTGTGTGTGTGTGTGTGTGTGTGTGTGTGTGTGTGTGTGTGTGTGTGTGTGTGTGTGTGTGTGTGTGTGTGTGTGTGAAAATCAAATCTCAAAGAGTGTGTGTGTCAGCGACTTGGAACAGGGACAGACAGCACTGGTTTCACAGAGAGAGTGGTAGAAGACTTGGCTTGGAACATTTGGCTGAGGACTCAACTCTACAGCTGTGGTCAGTGTGGAGTCTTGTTTGGGTTCTGGTGAGGGAGACAGAAAACACAGCCCCAGGACAGGAGTGTGTTCCCTGTGTGCTCTTAATAATGGAGCACAGAAAGTCAAGATGGGGAAGCCACCTCCACAAAAAGACATATCACTAGCGGGGTCCCACAGGGTTCTGTAGTGGGACCATTCCTGTTTGGCATCTATTCTTCAGAAGTCCAAACCATCATCATGGGTATTTGGTTGACCAAGGTTGCAGATGACTGCAAGTTGGGAGCAATCACGGAATCACCTAAAGACTTGATGATCCTCCAGGAAGACTTGTCCCAAACTAATAAGAAATGGTGGCAGTTATGGACAAAATCTAAATGCCAAAAAGTGCATCATTGTGTCCTTTGTAAAACCAACTGCCCCTGCAAAATGTCACATTGAGAGTGCACCCCTAACAGCAGACCCAGTAGTTAAGTACTTGGGAACATATGTAGACAGTCACCCAGCATTTGACCCGCATGTGTCTACTGTTGTAAGGAAGTTCTTCTATATTGCTTCATTTATAAGTAAGGGGATTGCATTTAAGTCTGGAGATGTCTTTGTCTCACTTTAGACAGGCCTTATTGGGCCCATCATTAAGTACAATGCCCCCTTTGTTATGTATCTGTCCAGTCATTCATAGCAATTGGAGCAACCACAAAGATTCCTTACAAAGAGAATACTGGACCTAGGGCATATGGTTTGCATAGACCACATGAAAAAATGTATAGCTATACTCAGACTCATATACACTACTGAGGGACAACCTATGCCTCCAACTCAGTCCTAATGGATCTACTGCACATAAGGAAGTCAGATATACAAGGATCAGATGGCCCAGGGACCTCAAGGTCTTCTGCACCATAAACAAAATGATGCAGAGGGCAGATACATATCACAGAGGATTCCACTACTCTAGAATGGACTTCCCATATACAAGAAACAAAACTTATCCATGCTTCTATTCAAATATAACTTAGATCAAGGACCAGGGAATAGGAAATGTACCCGTGGACTGACTCCCATCCTCCTAATGGACTGAGGTAGTAGCTAAATGCCCTACCCACAGTAGGATTTCAATTACAGTGAAGGTGTAACCCAAACATTGATTAACTATCCTGACTATAATTTTATTAAGTACTTATCACCTATGGGACAACATAACTAGGCAAAAATTGGGTAACTCGGCTAGACTTAAAATGACTCACCAGAGGCAATAGCCTCTTATTGTTCTATGAGCCTATGCAATGACCAGAAATGAAATCTAGAGGGGGAAGTTTCCCCTTTGCCTGAGGTGTAGCATCCTCAGAGTCAATTATAAGTGAGAAAATGAGAGTTAAAGTCCACTATAAGAAAATTTATGGGAGGCTGTCATTCTCAAATAACTGTGACTTTAATCCATTCAGATGCTTTTTTTTAATTTGAGTGGAATGCACAATAGTGTCATTTGCAGGATTAAATATATGTCTAGTTAAATAACCATACAGTGGCTTTATGCAGCCAGCTTTTGGATATTCATTTTAGCTATCCAGTCTTCAAGGATTGTGTATCATGAGAAGTTAAATGACATTTGTTCCTAGGTTTATAGGTGTGTACTAGGCTAATGGCCCTGGAGCCTTTACAAACCTATCCCACAGGATTACCCTGACATTGTGCCACCTGACCTTAGTTCCCAGTGCCTCTGTTGAGTAGAGCTACTGGAGTGATCACCGGGGTGAATTTTCTATTTCCCACCACTCATCAAAGTTTCTCTTGAAGAGGGCCAGTGAGGTGCTCTGTTTGACATGTATAGGAAGTCTACTCCATAGCATGGGCAGCCTCTGGGTTATGAACCTGTCCCTCCAGCATGTTCTGTTGATTGTGGTAATGAGGTTGAGCTCTCTGGAGCATGTGGTGTGGAGGGACTGGGATTTCTTTAGATGTAGCATTTCTAACAGAGCTGGATCAGACATGGCTTTGTATGTCAAGCAGAGATTGCTTTTAAGTAGGCGATATGAGACAGAAAATAGTTGGAGTTTTTTAGTCTGTCCATATAGGACAAGTGTTTAAAGCCTAGGATCCTCTTTGTGAGGTACTTTTGTGACGTCTCTAGTTGTTGCAGGTGTCTAGTGAGGTACATGCCAAATGGGGCATTGTACTCGATGAATGGCCTAATGACGGAAAAGTACAGGGAGACAATGACCTCTTTCTTCCTGGATCCAAAACCCTTAGTAATGAGATGTGCCCCATAGAAGGACTTTCTGACCACTGTGGCAATGTGGTGGCCAAAAGAGAGGCTACTGTCAACCTGTGTTCCCAGATCTCTTATAACACCTTCTGTGTTCAGTGGACTACCATCGATGTGGTAATTCATTGGAACCGGGTTTTTCCCAAAGGGGGATGACAACACATTTTGTTGGCATTGAGCTTAAGGCCATGGTTCTGCCACCAGTTGTTGGCCTCAGTGAGGCCTTCCTGTAGGATGTCAACATCACTTGAAGAGTTAATAATAGCTCCCAACTTGCAATCATCTGTGAACTTTGTCAGCCAGAGAACCTTTGTGTTGGCCTGGACTTCAGAGAAGTAGATACCAAACAGGAAAGGACCCATGACCAAACCCTGTGGGACTCCACTCATGACTGGTCAGCAGTTTGACTTGGGGTCTGCTACTTTAACACTGTGGGTTCTATCTGTGAGACAGTTTGCAGTCCACCTAGTGATATAGGGGTTGATGCCTAGCTTAGTGAGCTTTTCTATGATTCCTGAATGGGTATGGCATCAAACACTTTGGCCAGATCAAGGTAGGCTGTATGAACCACGTTGCCTTCATCCACAGCTCTGGTGACTGACTCAAAGAAGTCGACCAAGTTGAGCAGGCATGATCTACCCTTCACAAAACCAAACTGTGTGGGATCCAGAGTTTGGAGATTCCCTATATCCTTGTTTATTAGGTCCATGATGATGCGTTCCATAGCTTTGCATATCATATTTGTCAGGCTAATGAGGCATAGTTTCCAGGGTCTGTAGTCACTCCCCCTTTGTGGAGAGGGATGACTGTAGCAGTGCACCATTCGGTAGGGACAAAGCCTGAGGTGAGGTTGTGATTGAACAGGGCACACAGGTGAGGTGCCAGTTCACTCTGCAGTCCATGTAGAACACAGCCAGGGATATTGTCAGGTCCCATGGAAGCTGTATTCTTGGCCTTGGACAGTGCTGTTTAAACCTGTGCAGCAGTAATACTGAGTGCCTACCAATCTACTGGTATTGTGATTGGTCCTTTGGGGGGAGGGGTAAAGTTGGCACTGAATCTGTCTGCCAGTATATTGACAATATCTGTTGGCTTGGTATAGGAGGTACAATTGTGCAGTAGCTCGGAGCAAATCTGGATATTGCCATGGAGATTCTTTACTTAACTGCTGAACAAAAAAGCGAAGCAAATCCAAAATGCTCAGGAACCAAAAGTAATATTGTAAACGTATTTTATTAAGAACGTTTTCGCTCCTGAAAAAACAGAAGTTTCTTCAGACAAGATAAAAGGGCGCCAAACCCACTTTTTAAATGCAGAAGGTTATGTTGACATGATGTCATATCTTTGGTAACCAAGGTTTTGAACAATGCACGTTTCAGCATACAAAAATAAAACAATCAACTTAAAAACAACATTACTAACACTTTAAGCTAATCATTAATCAAACATTTTTTAAAAAAAATTTAATAAAAAGGCACATATAGGCTCTCCTACAATAAAGTGCCTTTAAGAACAATTAACCATACGTACAAAAAGCATTAATCCAAGAGATGTAGTCTCCACCTAAGTTGACTGAGCAAGATGCCAGTGTAAAACCCGAATGATCTTTATATTTTGGGTTAACAGCAATATTACAGGATGCATTCACCCCTAAGTTATACTTAAATGGAACACCAAAACATCCAAGGCCTTATAAAAAAAATTTTGTAAAAAATTTTTTTTTTTTTTTTTTTTTCCCCCTCACAATGCTAAACCACAAGAGACAACTGAACACAATTGTTAAAAAGTATGCAAGTCTATTTCCTAAGGTAACTTTTATATTTTAAAATGACAGAGATGTTACAGGCTTCATTTAGCCCAGGGGGAGAGAAGGCATTTAATAACAATTGCCATTCCAACTCCTTTATTTCAAGTAGGAGGGATTGAGGGCCCCCCCTAATCCCAACTTTAACCAAGTCAATTCCCATAAAACAAAAACTATGCCCAACATGATCTAAAACATGCTTCGAAAGAGCATTGTCAGTTTTTTTTTGTTTTTAATAGCATAACTATGTTGGTAAACCCGGTCCCGCAATCTGCGGTCCGTTTTACCAACATAAAATGCCGAACAACAGTTACAAAGAGCGATGTAAACTATTGACTTGGTATCACAACAGATCTTATGTTTTATGTAATATTTTTCCCCTCTTATAACAAAGGAGTTACCTGTTTTTAATAGTCTACACCAATTACAAAACCCACAGGAGAAAGTCCCAATTTGTCTAGATCGAACACGTGGGGAGTCTCCTGTTTGCAACAATTCCTTCAAATTTTTACCTCTCTTAAATACAAAAGATGGAAAAGAGCCCAAGATTTCAAATAAGTAGGCATTATTTAAAATAAAATGCCAATTCTTCTTAATGATTAAACACATACTGTTGATATGTTTATTATGTGTGATAACAAAGCTATTTTTGAAATCACGGGTAATGGCAAGTTTGTCGTGACCAAAACTACTAGGTTCATACAAAAGGGGGCCAGGTTCATTACTGTGTGACAATGTTTCCAAAATCTCAGTGGATTGTAAAGTACACTGGATAGTGCCTTGCAGGAGTGGTTGATAAAACCCTGAAGCTCTTTTAAAAGAAACTTCATCAATTAAACTATCAAGTAGTTCACCTGGGTAACCCCTGTTCAAGAACATGCTCCTAAGCGTGGAACACTCATCTTCAAAGGCCGTTAGGGTGCTGCACATACGTGTAGCTCTAACCAACTGGCCTTTGACGATGGACTTTTTTTGTTTCCAGGGGTGGTTGCTGGAAAAATGTAAAAAAGCATTGCAATAGGTATGCTTCCTAAAAATACTAGAAAGAATTTGGTTGTTGTGAAGATCTTTAACAAGTTTAATGTCCAAATAATCAATCTCACTGACTGAGAAATGATGGGTAAATTTTAAGAAAGTACATGATTTATTCATGTTTCTAATTAAGTTAGTGACGGTCTTGGGACTTCATCTTATTCCGTATCAGTTTCCTCCTTCTGTTGTAGAGTTTGTTTATGGCAGGGGACCACCAGATTGGTTTTCTTTTTTGTAGGAAAGTGTCTTGGCTCTATTGGGTATGGCGAGATCCATGCATCTGTGTACGTGTTTGTACAGTGCATTGGTGTATGATTCGGCGATCATGAAACTATTATCCATTTGCATGGGTGCCATGAAGTTAGTCACCTTTGTTTTTAGAAGCCCAAATTTAGCTTTGGAGAAGTTTTTCATAGTTGTTGCCTTTGCGGGGGGGTGAGAGGGATGTGGATTTCCAGGGTGATTAGTTTGTGGTTGGATCTAACCAGGGAGGAGTTAACTATTGGTGTAGAGCAATGGTCACCCATGTTAGTAACAACCAGGTCAAGGATGTTGTTACCTCTAGCATGGGTACAAACAAGCTGGTCCAGGGCATTTGAATTAATGAATTGAGGAAATGATGGGCAAGTGTATTGGTACATGAGTAGTTTTCCCAGTTAATGGAGGGGTAGTTGAAGTCACCCAGTAAGAGAGTGTTAAGTTGGACCCTAATATTCTCCAATGTGCTTAGGAATGTGGAGTGTGAGTCTTGGGACATTGTTGGGGACCTATAGCAGGCTACGACCTGAATCACAGTCTTACCTAGTGTTAGCTGCACCTGCAGTATCTCTGATGGTTTATGTTGGGCTACCAGTCTGGAGGTGTGTGCATCCTTTATGAATATGGAAACACCGCTGCCCTTGGAGCTTCGGTCCAAGTTCTGGGGCTGAAAGAAGTGTAATGAGTTATAGCTGGTAGTGCAGGGGGTGCTTTCTGCTGTCTTGAACCAGGTTTTTGGTATAGCACAAATGTCAATGTTCTCCATTTTAAGGAGTGCTTTGAGTGAGTGCATTTTCAGATTTAGAATTCTTGCATTGAGCAGCATGATCCGCAGATCGCATTTGTTTGTAGCTGTTATGGTGGAAGTTGAAAGAGATGGATAAAAACTGCCCAAACAGCCAATAAACTTCACTTTCTGGGCCAGTAACCACTCCTCTTGTGGTAGATAGGCTACCTAGTGTTTACCACTCCCACTGGTAAGCTAGAAGGCTTTCCTGCAACACAGAAAGGCTTGGGGGGCTCAGTAGCTTACATATAGTCTTGGATACAGCAAGTCTGTATCTGGACTAGACTAGTTACAGGAAAGGCAGGAAAAGCACAAACACAGGCTTTTGGACCAGGAAGTTGAAAGAGATGGAAAAACTGCCCAAACGGCCAACAAACTACAATTCCTGGACCAGAAACTTCTTGTGGTAGATAGGCTACCTAGTGCTTAGCACTCCCACTGACAAGCTAGAAGGCTTCCCTCTGACACAGAAAGGCTTGGGGGGGGCTCAGAAGTTTACAAACAAGTCTTGGATATAGCAAATCTGTATCTGGACTAGACTAGTTACAGGAACGGTGGGAAACAAGCGGAAATGTGGCCTTCTAACCCAGAAGTTGAAAGAGATGGAAAAAACTGCCCAACGGCCAATAAACTACAATTTCTAGGTGAGAAACCACTCCTCTCATGTTTGGTAGGCTTCCTTGTGCTTACTACTCCCACTGACAAGCTAGAAGGCTTCCCTCTGACACAGAAAGGCATGAGGGGCTCAGAAGCTTACAAACAGTCCTGGACAAAATGATTGACTTCAACAATTGGCTAAGCTTCTGGTGCCATTCTAAAGGGATCCAGTATCTGTCTGCCTGGGATGACATGGTCGACAGACCACAATGCTTTACCAGAGATGGCCTGCACCTGTCACCCCTGGGATTCCGGATACTGGCTAATGTTCTTGCCGCCCCTATAGTGCCTTTTTTAGGCAAGGTTCAAATGACAAATTCACCATCATAACAGGAACAGGCAAGCAAAAACTGCGGGTTAGGCTACTCAATGCTAGAAGTCTAAATCTCAAAATGCACTCACTCAAGGCACTCCTTAAAATAGAGAGCATTGATATCTGTGCAGTGACTGAGACCTGGTTCAAGGCTCCAGAGAGCACCCCCTGCCATACCAGGCTATAACTCATACCACACTTTTCGGCCATGTAACCTGAACCGGAATACCAGAGGCAGAGGTGTGTCCATATTCATTAAGGATATCCACACCTCCAGGCTAGTTGCTCAGCACAATGCAGCCAAAGTTATCCAAGTTCAACTAATTGGGCAAAACTGCAATCCAAATTGTAGCTTGCTACAGATCACCCACTATGCCCCAGGATTCCCACTCCTCTTTTCTTGATGTACTGGAAAATATTAGGGTTCAACCAAACACCCTAATAATGGGTGATTTCAACTACCCCACCATTAACTGGGAAAACTACTCATGTACCAACTCCTTCACTCAACGCTTTCTGGAATTCATAAACTCCAATGCCCTGGATCAACTTATCCACATCCCCCACCAGGGGCAACAATATCCTAGATCTAGTCATTACCAATAAGAGTGACCGGTGTTCCACACCTGAAGTCAATGCCTCATTGGTCCGATCGACCATAAGCTAATTACCCTAGATATCCACATCCTGACTCCACCCCCCAATAAGGAAACCATGGTAAAAAATTTCTCCAAAGCCAACTTCATGCTTCTTAAGACAGAAGTGGTATATTTCATGACACCCATGCAGATGGACAATACAGTTACAACTACTGAATCCTACACAATTGCACTTTATAAACACTTACATGAGTGCATGGATCATGCTATCCCAAACAGAAACAAGATGCTATCCTCCAAAAAAAGGAAGCCAATCTGGTGGTCCCCTGCCATATACAAACTGTACAACAGAAGGAAGAAACTCTTGCAAAAGAGAGTAAAATCCACAAGTGGAGGAGCTCCCTGGTCAGCCTCAGTAAGAAGCTGGAATCCCTGATAAAATCCTCCAAAGCTAGTTACAAAAACAAAATTGCCACTGATTCTAAAGACAACCACAAAGCATTCTATAGCTATGTCAAGAATCTCAATGGCAACACTCAGATCTGCTTTGAGTTACAGCACAATGGCACTAAATATACAGACCCAACTGATATTGCCAACATCCTGGCAGATAGGTTCAGTGCTAACTTTACCCCCCTCTCACCCCATAAAGAGTCCATCTCTATACCGGATGAATGCAAAGTTCCTGTAATCATGGCTGCACAGGTAAAAAACACACTCTCCAAAGCCAAGAACACAGCGTCCATGGGACCAGACAACATCCCAGGCTGCGTTCTACATGAACTACAAAATGAACTGGCACCCCACCTAAGTACCATGTTCAATCATAGCCTCACCTCAGGCCTTGTGCCTGCAGAATGGTGCACAGCGATGGTTATCCCACTCCACAAGGGGGGAGCCACCACGGACCCCGGGAACTACCGCCCCATTAGCCTGATGAGTCTGGTCTGCAAGGCCATGGAACGTATCATCATGGAACTTATAAACAAAGACATTGGTAATCTCTAAACCCTGGATCCCACCCAGTTCGGGTTTGTAAAAGGCAGATCATGTCTCCTAAACCTGATAGACTTCTTTGAACAGTCACCAAAGCCGTAGACAAGGGCACGGTGGTTCACACAGCCTATCTAGATCTTGCCAAGGCTGTCAACACCATCCCCTACTCTGGAATTATAGATAAAGTCACTAAACTATGTATAAATCCCTATGTCACAAGATGGGTTCCCAACTGGCTCACTGGCAACCCAAACTGTGAAAGTAGCAGACTCCAAATCCGACTTCAGACCAGTGACAAGTGGAGTACCACAGGGTTCAGTCCTGGTCCTCTCCTGTTTGGTATCTACTTCTCTGAAGTACAGGCTAACACAGAAGGTCTTTGGCTAATGAAGTTTGTAGATGACTGCAAACTAGGAGCCATAATCAAAACTCCTAACGATGTGGAGATCCTACAAAAGGTCTTCACTGAGACAGATGCCTGGTGTCAAAGCCATGGCCTCAAGTTCAATGCCAAAAAGTGTATTGTCATCCCCTTTGGTAAAAACTTTGTACCCATGAACTACAATAGAGGCGGCAGTATACTTAACACTGAAAGTGTGATAAGAGACCTTGGGACGCAGGTGGACAGTAGTCTCTCCTTTGATAATCACATTGCCACAGTAGTCAGGAAATCCTTCTACGTGGCACACCTCATCACAAAAGGTTTCTCATCCAGAAAAAAAGAGGTCATTGTTCCCCTCTACTCATCACTCATTAGACCCATTATAGAGTACAATGTCCCTTTTGGTATGTACCTCACAAGACATCTACAACTGGAAAGGCCGCAGAAATACCTCACAAAGAGGATTACCATCCTCAAACATTTGCCCTACGCAGACCATCTCAAAAAACTCCAGCTTTACTCTGTCGCATATCGCCTACTCAGAGGTGATCTCTGCCTAACATACAAAGCTATGTCAAACCCAGAACTGTTGGACATGCTCCACTTAAAGAAATCACAATCCCTCAGAGCTACATGCTCTAGGGACCTAAACTCTGTCACCACAGTAAACAGAACATGCCGGAGGGATAGATTCCTGTCCCAGAGACTTCCCATACTCTGGAATAAACTGCCTATCTATATCAAACAAAGCTCCTCATTAGCACTCTTCAAGAAAAATCTTTAGAATTGGAAGAGAAATAGGAAATTCACCCCGTGGATCACCTTTGTGGCTCTGCTCGACAGTGGCACAGGAAAATAATTTTCTTGGGTGGCAAAAGCAAGGGTACCTTTTTGGCTGGGCTTGTATAGGCCCCAGGGCCGATAGCCTAGTACCTACCTATGAAACCCATGAAACCTATGGATACAGCAAATCTGTATCTGGGCTAGACTAGTTAAAGGAAAGCTGGGAAACAAGCGCAAATGCAAGCTTCTAAACCAGAAAGTTGAAAGAAATTTAAAAAATGCCCAAACGGCTAATAAACTATAAAAATGCCTTAATCACTCTGTCTCCATCAGCCTTTGTTCTGTTCAGCAACAAGATAATCAGTCCTGCCAAGTCTCAAACCCGGGATGATGTAAACTACAATCACACCAAGGTACCACTGCACCATCACAGCTGTAGGCATTTGTGATTATTTTCATATCTGTGTTCTAATTTTTTCAACAGAACTAAGGCTGCATATATGATTTTTGCAGCTAATTCCATTCCCTTTTATGTCAGTTGATTAACTAAAATTTCATCCAAATTCCTCTGTCTTTGTTACAGTCAAATCATTATCTCACTTATGTTTTTTCAGCTGCTACTCTTCAAAGTTGCAAAGTACCAAATTTATGCACAAAAATGTCTGAAATCTCTTACAAGTAAATGAAAACTAGCTTTAAAATCTCTCTGTATGTGTTTAGTCCACTAAGTGCTGAATTCTTATATTACTTATTCTTTATTCACTTATTTGTTAACCATCTGAGAGGGCTATTCCTTGGTCCATTTTCAGCCATGATGGAGTACAGCAGTTTAAAATACAGAGTAACATACAACAGTGACAACAATAAAGACAGTACATTTTAGGGTAATGGAGATGTGTTGGTCTCATGAAAATAATCACAAATGCCTGTTTAAAAATAATCCAAAATGAGAACTGGAACAGTAACTAGAGTTGAGTTTACGATCATGCAAATATTGGAAAAAAACAGAACTAAAATGTATATGTGGCAGATGGATGAAACTAGAAAAGGAGTAATAGTATAAGATAAAAACAGAAAGATTAAAAAAGTGTAAGAAAATACAATGGATGAGTCAGTCCAACTTGTGGTACTGGCCCTTTTTTACAAATGTACAAAGTGTAGCATCAGTATGGTTATTGTAAGGGTATATTCTCCACTAGGGAACAGAGTCTGAGGAATATGTTTGCCAGAAACTCTGTCATCATTGCAGTAACATCTATATGACTTCCTCAGGTGGTCAATAAGTTTCCTTCTGAATGAATTGCATTCGATAATTTGTTACACGTTTTGATAACTGATTCAAAAGAAAAATTGCACAAGACACTAAAGATAATCATAAGGCCTTCTTTAGTTATGTCAGAAACCTGGGAGGCAACTCCCAGATATGCTCTGAGTTAGTGCAAAATGACAAAAAATACACTGAACCCACAGACATTGCCAACATCCTGGCAGAAAGGTTCAGTGCAAACTTCTCCCCCCCCTTTCCCCCCAAAAGAGCAAATGTCTATCCCAACAGAGTGTAGCCTTCCTGAGATCACAGGTGCGAGCTTCCCCCTCCAAAGCAAAAAACACAGCATCAATGGGACCAGACGGTGTCCCGGGCTGCATCTTACACAAGCTCCAAGAAGAACTAAACCCTCATATAACATCACTGTTCAATCTTAGCCTTACTACAGAATATGTACCCAAGGAATGGCGTACAGCAACAGTGGTCCCATTCCACAAAGGTGGTGCCACAACAGACCCCAGAAACTATCGCCCTATAAGCCTGACTAGCCTGGTCTGCAAAGTTATGGAGCGTATCATCATGGAAATCATAAAAAAAGACACTGGGAACCTCCAGATACTGGATCCTACCCAATTCGGCTTTGGTAAGGGGAGATCTTGCCTCTTGAACCTGGTTGACTTCTTTGAAACAGTTACCAAAGCCATAGATGAAGGGAAGGTAGTCCACACAGCCAACCTGGACCTCGCAAAAGCCTTTGACACAATACCCCACTCGGGCATCATAAATAAGCTCACCAGCTTAAATATCAACCCCTATGTCACAAGATGGGCTACAAACTGGCTCAGGGATAGAACCCATATTGTCAGAATAGCAGGTGCCATGTCAGACTCTAAACCAGTTACAAGTGGCATCCCACAAGGCTCAGTCCTGGGATCTCTCTTGTTAGGTATATATTTCTCCGAGGTACAGACTAACACGGGTGGACTATGACTGACCAAGTTTGCAGATGACTACAAACCGGGTGCCATAATCGACTCTCTGGCTGACACAAGCATCCTCCAAAAGGGTCTCACAGAGACGGATAACTGATGCCAGAGCCATGGCCTAAAGCTAAATGCCAAAAAGTGCATAGTCATCTTCTTTGGGAAAAACAAAGTGCCCACAAATTATAACATAGGGGATAATCCATTAAGTACGGAAGAAGTAATTAGGAACTTGGGGTCCCAAGTAGATAGCAATCTCTCCTTTGACAATCACATTGCCAAAGTGGTTAGAAAGACCTTCTATATAGCCCACCTTATCACGAAAGGGTTCACATCTAGATCAAGAGAGGTCATTGTGCCCCTCTACTCATCACTTATCAGGCCCATAATTGAATACAATGCCTCATTTGGGATGTACCTTACCCGACACCTGCAGCAACTGGAAAGACCCCAAAAGTATCTCACCAAGAGGATCAAGGGGCTCAAACAGATGCCCTATGCAGTTCGGCTAAAAAAACTCCAGCTCTACTCAGTTGCATACCGCCTACTCAGAGGCGATCTGTGTCTGATGTATAAGGCCATGTCCAACCCAGAATTAATGGACATGCTTCACCTCAGGAAATCCAAATCCCTTAGAGCTACACGCTCCAGGGACTTGAACCTCAGCACAGAAATAAATAGGACATGCTGGAGGGACAGATTCATATCCCAGAGGATCCCCTCACTCTGGAACAAAATCCCAATCCATGTTAGGCAGAGCCCCTCACTGACCCTCTTCAAGAGAAATCTTGACGAATGGATGGGAGATCGTAAGTTTACCCCTGGGATCACTTCTGTGTCCCTGCTTGACAGAGGTACAGTAAACTAACCTTAAAAGGGCTACCTTCTGTGACCAACTACACAGAGGCACAGTCAACTAATCTAAAAGGGTGGTGAAAGCCAAACACACTCTTACTAGGCTTATAAATGCCCTAGGGCAGATAGCCTAGTATCAACTTATGAACCTATGATTCCAGTTTGATTGGACCGAAACATCTTTCTCCAAGTACTAGCTTGAAAGATGCATGAACCAAGGGTGATGAGGTCATTTTCTTCATTGTGTCATAAGTATGGAGAGTAATGTGAAGGTTCTAGCATAGGAAGGGCAGTAGTATTCTTGGATAAGTTTATAGATTTACAGGAAAATGTCAAAAGTAGTAGTGTTGAATGGTCAGGAATGGCCAAACAGTAGACATTTTGCAGCATGACACAGTGTTCATAACCAGAGGAAGGTTAATGAATTTGTAACCAATTAAAATATCAGGACCCACTAGAGTGAGTCCCAAAACATGGAGACTGAACAGCCGAAATATGGACTTACATATATTAAGTTTGAGATCACCATTTCTTGGAATATTCACTTTTCTCTGAGGTATGGCAATGTCGGAGTTGATATATATACGTTTGGGGGTGGGGCTTACCCCCCCTGCACAAAAGAAGTTTAAAGGAGAAGAATGATCTTTAAGATTTACTCTTTTCCTGGGTATTCAATTTATTTTTATTTCAGCATAGTGGCACTTGGCATTTTGAGTGTCAACATTTCAAGAGGGACGCTAATGAATCTGCATATGGCATTTATAGTAGTCTGTAACAGTTGAGTATTCTGGGATGAGAAGAGTGTAAATAAACAGAAAAAAGCACCAAGTGAACCAACGAAGATGCAAACAATTTATTGGGCTAACAGAAATCCAAAAGCAACAGCAAATCCAAGGCTAACAGAAATCCAAAAGCAACAACTATCTTCGTTGGTTCACTTGGTGCTTTTTTCTGTTTATTTGTACTGCCAGCACCTTTCCTATGAGAAGAGTGTAACCATATGAAGTGCATACTCCTGTAAAAAATGCTTACATTTCATTTTTTGTCTGGTTGATTTTACCACCTGGTGTGCTTTGTTCTTCCCTGAGTTTGACCAGTCATAGATCTAAGCTGGATGGACCAAAAACCTTCACACCTACGGAAAAATAAGACTGTGATTTGCACCCATTAAAAAAGTGCATATCTCACACTCACAGTTACATTCCAAGAGCTTCCTATTCAAGAGTGCTCCTCTAGTAACATTTCAGCTGTTGTGGTTGTCTTAATTATTTGAACTAAGATATGGGACAATATGAAGCCACCTAGTAAGCCATATTTAGTTTAGTATCTTGTGACCAGTTTGTCATTGGTAATTTTAAATCACCAAAAAGGATAACATTTTCATATTTCAATAATAGGTCTTGTATGCTTAATTTCATTTTTGGAGAGTGTGCTTGCTGCCCTGGTTGAAGGTTTATCTGTCCATGCAGTTTCCTCGATCTGCTGAAGTATCCAACATTGTACTGTATGAAAGAATCATACATAAACTCAGGGATCTGCAGATAAATTATGCTGCAATAACATGGGTCTGTAACTGACTATGTGGTCGTGCACAGCAGACAAGAATAGGGCCTGTAATGCATGCAGTCTGCTAAGGTCCTATTCTGGGACCACTCCTTTTTGGCATCTTTTTATAAGACAGATAAATTGACTGCATTGTTTTTGTAACCAAATATGCAGATGAGTCTAGATGTGGGAATATTGTACTTAATATCAGTGACACTGTCTCCATGATGCAATGGAAATGAACTTGCCTTCAGTGTAAAATAAAATCAGCATTCTGGCATTTGACAAACAGCTCCACCAACTTTATGCACTACTGATAAACAACAGGTAAAGGTTGACAAAATAGCAAAAGAACCTGGAATCCTTGTAAATTATCTTTCAGTTGATTCAGATACAGCCAATATTGCCTTCAAAGCATATGGAATTGTCCATTTAAACATCTTCCTTTGCATGTGCAGCTCTTATCCAACCAATTATAGGATGCTGCAACTTATTCTGTAACTTACTCACACACAACCTAGTTCATGTGGTGAAACAGCAACAAATATTACAGTCAGAATTGAAATGTTTCAAGGCTAGTCTTATACTGAAAGACTGCAGGACATCTCTCTTCTCTGCATCTTGTTGCTTTATTGGATGACATCTGTACCTGACATACAGAGCATTAAAGGCCTCCTTACTATTTGAAACCCCTTTGCTTAGAAAGCTGTTTTTATGAGCAAACCACAAGATGGCATTCAGTCTCATAAAAGTGAATAACAACCATACAATGAAACGTGACAATTATATTTCAAAGACTTTTCCACCTGTGGAATAAAGTCCCTCTTATCAATTAATCTTGGCCTGCCAACTCATATTGTCAAGAAAAAATTGGCCACTATATAGGCAGCCCTATGTTCCAACATGGGATCAAGGGCAGTGTGTTCTTCAGTAACTAATAGACCTTAAACTTGTTCACCAAACCAATAAATCTAACAATCTATGATAATAAGTTTTCTATAAGGTCTGAAATGTCACATATGGGCTTTGGATCATCTGTATACAGAGATAACACAAAAAGAAACCTTATTCATGAGTTAGATATCACCCACTGCACATATTCATTCATAGTAAAAAGTGATCTTGCTGTATCTCTCTCCCTCTTTATCTAGTGCTCTCTCTTTCTCTGTCAATAACTGACAACAAACTCAATGTTTATGATCATGTAACCAAACTATATTCCTCCATCCCATTACTAAGCAATAAATAAATCCAGAATCAGAATCCTTGAATCATGTCCCATTAACAGAGGTAAAACTAGGTTGTTCAAGATTCACCAGATTTAACTGGTCTTCTGATATCCTGCTTAAGCTTCATGCATTTATGCATCAGTATGTAACCCTTGGTAGGTAACCCTCTCAAACAAGGTCAAGATTTTCTTGGATCACTCAGAAGTACATGAATGTGTTTAATAACAGAACAAGAATACATTTATCGTTACTGTAAGATGGAGGAATGTGGATTATACTTTTTTATTTCTGAAAGAGTTGTAGAAGTCAGGAAACTCAGCATCCTTAAACACACGATCTTTTCTCAGTTCTGCATTAATATGCATTATTCTGTCATTTAGCTAAGTCCTTATAGAACACTCTGGAGTGACTAGCTTTACATTGCTCTCATATGCCACACAAGTAAGGCTTATCAAATTTGTTAAGATTCACCAAGGTTGTGATTTTTCTTAGTTTGCACCAGCATGTGCAATAACAGATCTGCTGTTCTTACTTACACCAACATATTTCTTCTTTCCATTATGAGATCCTTTATAACTGCAACATGAAAATGAGAAAAGCAGTACTTAAATCATTCTTCCTTACAGATGTGGGTATCTAACCCTCTTACCATGGAGTCCTCGATTGTATACAGCTATTCTCTGTTAAGAACAGATTACTCATTGCCTTATATATTTTATATTCTCTCTACAAATATTTTCTCCAGAGTGTCTGGAATAATTTATTACTCAAATTTTAATTTGTCTCTCTCACCCCATCAAGTAACTGTTTTCAGTTTGTTCTACCCTAGCTCCTATAAACATCATCCTTTCTAGCAATAAGGTACATTAGTAATAAGGTACATACGGATGTCCCCTAGTGGACCATAAGAGTAAAAGGGGAATTCATTCATAAAGGGGTAGATCTACCTAAGGTAGATAGGAGATGGAGGTCATTTGGTCATTAGGCATATTTGTTCGTATACAAAATTAGATTTACAGCTAGTTGTAGTGAATATATAAGAAGTTGTGGCTATA
>NC_056735.1:177735086-177887586 GCF_019279795.1 Protopterus annectens | reverse complement strand
TGAACTACTTGTTCAGCCAAGCCGTTTGATTCTGGGTATTCAGGAATACTCTTAATATGAACAAAATCCCACATTCTAGCAAATTATTTGAACTGCTGACTTGTAAACTGTGCACCATTGTCAGAAATTACTCTGTGTGGACTACCATGCACAGAAAAATGTCTCTTCAACTTAGTAATGGACATTAGGTTAGGAAGTAGGTCAATCTTGAACCAGTATGAGCAAGTGTCTACAAATACTAAATGATGTTGACCATTCCACTCGAAGATATCTGTAGCTACTATCAACTAAGGTAGTTCAGGAATCTGGATTAAATGAAGTGGTTCTTTTTGTTGATGCAGTTTTGTAGTATTACATACAGAACAAGATGAAAGTACTTTCTCAATATCTTTTAACACAGAAGACCAAAATATTAGTCCTCTCACCCTTCTTTTGGTAAAATCTGTTCCTGGACAGCCATGATGCAAGATCTTATTATACTTTTGTTGTAATATAAGGATTTTTGAACAATCACTTTAGGACCTTTCATGATGATATCATCGTCTGACAAAATATCATCTCTGTAAGAAAAATACTGCTACACATTTACTGGTAAACAAGATTGCTTTGACGCTCATCCTCAACTGATAAAGTTGTTGAGCTTCTGGAGAACTGGATCTGAAGCTGTGTGAGTTCTGAGTTCATCAAGACATGTGGAAGAAAAATTTCTCACTTCCATGACTTCAAAGTCAGGTTGCTCATTGCCAGGCTGTTCTGTAATTTCCCTGGGCAATTGGGATAAGGTATCATCAAGATAAAGAAGTTTGCCTTTTGTGTAAACAAGATTGAAATTGTACTTTTGCAATTTGAGCATCACGCTTTGCAATCTCACAGGAGCTGTGTGCGTTGGTTTTTTTCAAAATAGTGACTAGAGGATGGTGGTCAGTTTCTATATAAATATAATCATGGAACTCCGAACGTGCAAACACAATTGCCAAAAGTTCTTTCTCAATCTGGGCATACTGCTTCTCAGTTTGTGTAAGAGTTCTCGATGCATAGGCTACTGGTCTACCCTCTTGAAGAATGGTTGCACCTAGACCAAACTTAGAAGCATCACAGGAAAGAGTTACTGGTCTGTGAACATCATAGTATCTTAAAGGGGGTGGACTGGCAATTTTCTATTCCAGGGTGTCAAATGCTCTTTGGTGTTGTTTTGACCAGGACCAGATTACGTCTTTGTGTGTTAACTCTCTGAGTGGTATTGAAAGTTGGCTCAAATCTGGAATGAACTTGCCTAGATAGTTGGCCATGCCAAGAAACATTGTAGGGTTTGGACATTATCTGGAACTGGCATCTCAAGAATAGCTCAAATGTAAAATAAAACAAAATGTAAACTAAACCAGCACCATGACACTCAATACTTAAACAAAAGGAAATTTATTATAGCTTGCAATTGCTAGACTTTCACCAATTCAGGCTTCTTCAGGCAAACAGTCAGCTGATTTAAAACACATGACTTAAATACAAAAAGGAAAAAGGTCATGTGACTTCACTTTTAAAGAGATAACACCAAAAAAAAACATATATCAATACTTTACACATAATAAAAATATTAAAAAATACAAATATCTGCATGTAACTAAAAACATGTTAAAACTTTTACATCTATCTGTATATCAAACTTATTTAATTTTATTTATCTTTCAGAACTGGCTTTAGTGTCACACTTTAATTGAGACCAGGTGGACAGTGTGCTTAAAAATGTATTATCCACTTGTTTTCAATAATGTCTGTGTGGTTCCTCAGGTCACCTCCTCATAAGCTTTCCTGTATATTTTGTAAAATGAAAAAATCAAAATTCTTGAGATGTGTCTGTCTGTTTAATATGCCTGTATAATGCATTTGTGTTTTGCTGCCTTCTTATGTCAGATATATGCTCACAAATTCTCTCTTTGAACTTTCTATTTGTTTTACCTATATAGAAGGCACTACAGTTCAGGCATTTTGCCATGTATATTATGCTTTTAGTATTACATGTCCCATGGCATCTAAGATGGAATGGTTTCAGACTAACTGGATCCTTAAAAGTTGTTTCTGTAGAGACATGCCTGCAGTATTGGCAATCGTTGCATTTTTGGGTTGCATACTTGGATATAAATACTGTGTATATACTTTTCCTGCTCCTTATAATATAAGATTTTTTTAATTTCTAGATTTTTTTTATATCCAAAAGTAAGCTTATCTACTCCTGTGTCTTTAAAAGTAGGACTATATTGTAAAGTGTTTTTTTAATAATATCCTGTATTAGATGAGTATGAAAATCATAGGATAAAACACACTTAAAGCTGTTTTCTGTCCTTAACGTTTTTATTATTGCTTGATAAAGTAATGTGATTATCAGAAAATATGTGTTTAATGCTATCTTGCTGAATATCCATGTTTTATTTTGTTGTATTTAGTCTAGCCACACAGGTAAACTAATTTTTCATTACATATTTAAAAACATGAGGAGGATGCATACTACTCTTGTGCAAATATGCATTTTTCCTGACATTTTTCTTACATAATGTAGTTTCAATTTTACCAGTGGTTCCCTTAAACAATCTCATGTCTAAAAAGTATATTTGTGTATAATGTATGGTATGTTTAAACCATAAAAATTCAATAGTTGAATTTAAATATAACAGAACATCTGAAAATACAGAAAAAGGACCATTCCATATCAAAAACAAATCATCCACAAATCATGTATAAAACAAAACATTATTAAGAAAGCTATTATTCATTTCAGAAAAAATAAATTCAGGTTCCCATTTATTCATAAAAATGAGGCTATAGGTAAGATAATGTAATAAGTATATTAACACAAATACAGCAAGATAGCATTAAACCCATATTTTCTGATAATCACATTACTTCAACAAGCAATAATAATAAAGTTAAGGACACAAAAAACTGCTTTATTTAGCTGTGTTTTACCCTATAATGTCCATACTCATCTAATACAGGGTATTATTAAAACATTGGTACATGTTACAATATATTCCTACTTTTAAAGACATACAAGTAGATAAGCTTGCCTTTGGATATAAAACATCTAGAAATTTAAAACACATTAATACTTAAGACCATTGTTAAACCAGAAGACAAGCCTTAAAGCAGCTCTTTAGTGTTAATAAAACTTTATTTCATGCTTCCATCAATAGCAATAAACTTCTTCAGAAATAAATTACACAAAAAATACATAAGCTTAAATACTTAAAATAAAATCATGTTAACCAATCACAATAAACATACAATTAAAACACATTCAATGTTAATTGTCACTTTATTTAAGCCTTTATCTTCTAAACTCCTATAGCCAACCTACTGTCCTTCAGAAAGCATGTAATATTAATGGTGCCATTTAAACCTGGTGGTTTATCTGCCTCTAATATTACTTGCCATTCAGTTTATCTTTGCTCTACCTGATTTTTTATAATCTCATTCCCTTAAATCATATGGTATGTGTTCTACCACTACAAAGAGAAACTTCTTATAATTATTGCACCTAATGGTATGTTTATATAGGGCGTTATTTTCATTCTTTGTTTTAATGTCATAAAGATGTTCTTTTATCCTAGTCTCCAACTTCCTAGCTCATTCCTATACAGTAACCTTTGTGTAATTTATTTCTGAAGAAGTCTATTGCTATTGACAAAAGTGTGAAATAAAGTTATATTAACTAACACTAAAGAGATGCTTCAAGGCTTGTCTTCTGGTTTAACAGTGGTTTTAAGTACTATTTCTTTGTGTTTTATCATTGCTGAAGACTGTTCTAGTTTTTATTTTTTTTGTTTTTAAATTCAAAAAAAATCTTATGTTATATAACAGAAGTATATAAACACAGCATTTATATCCAAGTATGATACCCAAAAATGCAACAACTGTCAATACTGCAGGAATGTCTCTACAGAAACAACTTTTAAGCATCCAGTTAGTCTAAAGCTATTCCATCTTAGATGCCATGGGACATGTAATACTAAAAACATAGTGTTGTGTCTTTCGGCTTTTCCCGGTTAGGGGTCGCCACAGCGGAACTCTGGTCTGCTAATGATTGGCAGTAGATTTTTACATGCCGATTTGCCAGCTCTGATGCACAACCTTCAACGAAGGTATGCTCATTCATGCATGTCTCCACACAGAAGACACTCTAGCTGAGAATCGAACAGGACAACGTCTTACTGTGAGGCGACAATGCTACCGCAGCACCACCACTGCAGTAATAATACTAAAAACATAATATTGTGTCTAGCTGCCTTCTTATGTCAGATATATGCTCACAAATTCTCTCTTTGAACTTTCTATTTGTTTTACCTATATAGAAGCCACTACAATTCAGACATTTTGCCATGTATATTATGTAATACTCAAAACATAATATACATGGCAAAATGTCTGAACTGTAGTGGCTTCTATATAGGTAAAACAAATAGAAAGTTCAAAGAGAGAATTTGTAAGCATATATCTAATATAAGAATGCAGCTAGACACAAATGAATTATGAAGGCATATTAAACAGACAGACACATCTCACAAATTTTTCTTTTTCTATGCAGGAAAGCTTAAGAGGTAGTGACCTGAAGAACTACACAGAAATTATTGAAATAAGTGGATAATATGTTTTAAAGCACACTAAGTGACAATAAAGCCAGTTCTGAAAGATAAACAAAATAAAATTAAATACATTTGATATAGAAATAGATGTAAAAGTTTTAACACTTTTTTTTAGTTACATGCAGATATTCGTATTTTTAGTATTTTTAGTACGTGTAAAGTATTGATCTATGTATTGGTTTTTTGGGTGTTATCTCTTTAAAGATGAAGTCACTTAAGTCATGTGTTTTAAATCAGCTGACTATTTGCCTGAAGAAGCCTGCATTGGTGAAAGTCTAGTACTAGCAAGCTATAATAAATTTCATGTTGTTTAAGTATCGAGTGTCGTGGTGCCAGTTTACTTTACATTTAGTTTTATTTTACTTGATTTTTTAGTACACCAGCTTTATCTATGTGGTAGGATTATTTTATATTTATGTTTTTTGTTCTTTTTTTGCCCATGGGCATGTACCATCTACCAGCACACATCAACAATCACTAATACCACCAATAAATGATTTACTTGAAATTACTTGAAATCCACTTATGCAAGGGGTTATTTTGGAAGATGGGAATGTGGTTGATAGCTCAGATGTTCAGCAGAATGTATTTATAGCACTAAGCTGCACGAGTCTGAAACTAAAATGCAACAGTTTTAGAGACTGCAATGGCAATAGCTATAATTTGATGTGTATATAAAATGCAAGTTAATTTATAGGGGCCTACGCATTTTGAAAATGCCCACCTACAGGGATAAATATCCCACTTTGTTAAAACAATGGCAAGCTTTAAATCTTGACTGCTCAATTCAGTATATGAAACTTGTGAACTGTTTTTTTTCAGCCTGTTGAAGCTTATTTAAAATCAGAACTTATACAAGAATACAATGACCTTATAGTAAAGATAGAAACTAATTCTTATTCAGCTCTATTAGCAGAAACTAAGGAGCAAATTATTGCTTTTGAAAAATATTTAATAGAAACAAAAAACGTAAACTTAATAGAGACATTCATTATTTTAAGCTTGGACATACAAATAACAAATAATAGCCTATGAAACTGGAACCACACCAATGCATTTTAATTTAGCGCTTTAGTCTTGACAATGCAAAATACTTCATCAGAATAAAACATAATTTGAACAGCCACCTTATATACCATTCAAAAACACCTGATTGGACAACTATAAACTTTCTTTCCACATTTAAAGATATAGTACAGTAAAACGCTGCATGAAATTATTTATACAAACAGTTAAAAATACATAACATATAAACAAATATAAACATTTTTGCTTTTCTGTATGCTTTTGTACAAAATACCATGCTAAAAATTAAGGAATGTGTTCAACAAGAATTTTTTTTTTTTCTGAATTATGCTGTATGTTACCACATAAGAAACTGCAATGGTTTAATATTCAGAACTGGCTTTTAGTTTTAACATACTCTGAATGGAACATTGATGATTCAGTCCAGGAGGGGTAACTGCATTTAGTTTAAGCTGCCATTGAAGTTCCCTGAACTCAAAAAAATCATTATATTACCACCCCCCTCTCTGTCCTAAATCTACATGGAGAATCACCACAAAATTGAAAGTATGTTGTGGAAAAATGATCACATGTTTTGCCAGAGCATTGTTCCTGTCCGTCTTTCTAATACTGTAAAGATATTGATAAATCCTAGTATGGAACTGTTTGAGAGTTTTTCCCTCATAATATGCAGGACATTGTTGGCAAGATGCTAAATATACAACACCCTGCAATTTGCAACTATATTTCTTTTTAAGTTTTATGGACCCATAATTATGGACATTAACTGAGTTACATTCTAAAATGTGTTGACATTGAGACAGGACTCACAATTAATCATCTTACCCTCTGAATTAGTTGTCCCTTCCCTTTCCACCATGTTTTTTTTATGCACATATCCTTCTGATACACTATTTTAATATGTTGGGGGCCCACTGAGAAAATTACCCAGTTTTTCTCAATTATATGTCTTATATTATAGAAATCACTGTTAAAAGTTAAAACTAGTGCTCTACTGAAGTGGTTCATAGATTCCTTATTCATAACTTAGGATTCAACCCCATACCCATCAATGGTATGAAAACTCCCCTATGTCTTTTTTGTACCACTTCATTGAAAATATCACTTAAAAAGTTCTCTGGGTACCCTCCTTTATGAACATTTCCTTCAAAACTCCACATTGTGCCTGAAATTCATCTGTTTCTGAAACCATCCTTGCCAACTGGATGCATTGTCCTTTTACCAAGGATTTTTTCTGCTGGATATGGTGGTGACTAGAGTAATACAATAAGGTGTTCAAATACGTGGGCTTCCTGTAAATATTAGAGAAAAATTCACCTCTTATTCTGTTTTTAGATAACTTAATGTCCAAATAACTAATTTCCTCTTCTGATACATTCATGGTGAATTTCAAAAATGTAGTAGTCGGATGTGAGTATTGAAAAAAATTATTTAGTCTGTCTCTCGTACCTGTCCAAAATATAATGATCTCATCCAGAAAATGTGCAAAATATGTCCATGAATCTGAGAAATTACTGTTTAAAACATAATTCAACTCCCAATAGGCCAATACAATGTTGGCAAAGGAGGGGACACACGCTCCCCATGGCCACTCGAGTTTTCTGCTTAAATAGTTATTTTTCAAATGTTATGAAATTATTCTCTAGCAATATCTCCATCAAGATAGCCAAAGTAGAAATTGTGTCATGTGTAAAGTCAGTGTATTTACTGAAATACTTTAAAAAAATTCTATATCCTCGACCACGTTTTTGGTTTACCTCATCAAGCAATAATAATAATAAAGTTAAGGACACAAAACTTTATTCAGGTGTGTTTTACTCTATGATGTTCATACTCATCTAATAGAGGATATTATTAAAACACTGGTACATGTTACAATATATTCCTAGTTTTAAAGACATAAGAGTAGATAAGCTTGCTTTTGGATATAAAAAATCTAGAAATTTAAAAAAAATCTTATGTTATAAGGTATATAAACACAGCATGTATATCCAAGTATAGAACCCAATAATGCAACAATTGTCAATACTGCAGGTATGTCTCAACAGAAACAACTTTTAAGCATCCAGTTAGTCTAAAACCATTCCATCTTAGATGCCATGGGATATGTAATACTAAAAACATAATATACATGGCAAAACATCTGAACTGTAGTGCGTTCTGTATAGGTAAAACAAATAGAAAGTTCAAAGAGAGAACTTGTGAGCATATATCTGACATAAGAAGCCAGCTAGACACAAATGCATTATACAGGCATATTAAACAGACACATCTCACAAATTTGTTTTTTATTTTAGAAAATATACAGAAAAGCCTAAGAGGTGTTGACCTGAAGAACCACACAGAAATTATTGAAAATAAGTGGATAACATGTTTTAAAGCACACTGTCCACCTGGTCTCAATGAAAGTGTAACAATAAAGCCAGTTCTGAAAGATAAACAAAATAAAATTAAATAAATTTGATATACAAATAGATGTAAACGTTTTAACACATGGTTTTAGTTACATGCAGATATTTGTATTATTTAGTATTTTTATTACATGTAAAGTATTGATCTATGTATTTTTTTTTACATGTTGCCTCTTTAAAGGTGAAGTCACATGACTTTTTTCCTTTTTGTATTTAAGTCATGTGTTTTAAATCAGCTTACTATCTGCCTGAAGAAGCCAAGATTGGTGAAAGTCTAGTACTAGCAAGCTATAATAAATTTCCTGCTGTTTAAGTATCAAGTTTCGTGGTGCCGGTACTTTACATTTTGTTTTATCTCAAGAATAGCTATTTGCTTGGAAGGATCTGGATGTAAACATGAACTGGTAAACAAATGACCTACATAAATAACTTCTCATAGCCTGAATTTGCATCTGAGGATTCAGCTTAAGATTCACTTTACAAGCTCTTTCCAGAACTTTCTTGAGGTTTTTATCATATTCGATTTCACAATTGCCTCCTACTAGAATATCATCTATTATTATAGCACACAGATAGCTAGAAAAAATGTGTTCCATTGCACATTGAAAGACAACTTCACTGGCAGAATTTATTCTAAATGGCATTCTCAGAAATCTGTACCTCCCAAATGGAGCACCAAATATGGTTAGCAATGAAGATTTATGATCAAGCAAAATTTGCCTAATTTAACTTTTTGCATCTAAGACAAAAAAAAACAGTGGCATTTGGCATGAGGGCAGCAACCTCTTATGCACTTTGAACCAGTATCTACTTTGAGCTCACCAGGGCTCCCATTAATCTGAACAGTACAAAAGATTTTGTTTTGCCCACAAATATACTGCATTGACTGTTTCACCAAGTACAGACACACCATTAACATAAAAAGTAGGGTTGCAGCTTTCTAACTGATCAACTTGCCTTTTTGAATGTTCTCTTTTAATAAAAGAATGTGCCTTATTTGATTTACAAAACATTTTGAAGTGATTCCATTTATTACAAGAATTGCACTGTTGACCAAAGGCTAAGCACTTTTCTCATTTGGGTTCATGATTTCCACCACAATTATGACAGTTGGCAATAAAATTTGGTACTCCAGCTAACTTTGTTGGTCTATAATTGGTAACAGAGTTGGGGGTAACCATGAGCCCTTTTACTGTGCATGCCTTGGGTTTTCCTGAAGTAACCACACCCTTTGGTCTGTATCTCTTAATGTCATACTGCATACTATCTACATTATTACTAGAAGAAGCCAAGTGTGTGCTTTTCTCATTTGTAAGTATATTTGTGTGCCTTTCTGTAAGCTCATATAGCTGACAAATCTCAATGGCCTTGTTTAACATTAAATCACTGTCTCAAAGCAAAATCCTTCTCACTACATCATTCTTAACACCACACACAAGCCTGTCTTTTATCAACTCATCTTTCAGATCAGCACATCTGCACATTTTAACCTTGAGAAATAAGGCTGTTATATATGCTGCAAAAGTTTCACCAGGCTTTTGATTTCTTGTGCAAAATAATTGTCTTCCCATTGTAATATTCAATCGTTTGGGGGTTATACATTTCTCTAAATTCATGTTTTAAGCATTCAGGGTCTTCCTGCTTTTTAGCTGGTACCACAATATGGTGGTGCATATACAAATGAATGCCATCTTTCAATGGCTTCTGAATCAGCGAAATTAAGCAGAATAAATACCTTTCTACGTGTCTTTGTCAGAAAAAGCCACCTGTATGAAAATATTGTATTCCCACTCAGTCTCCAATTTTCTGCAATATTGTTATCAAACACAAGTGGAGCGGGTCTGCAAAATCCTTCTGCCATGCTAACAAATTATGGTAAAACACAATTCAATCTTGACCCTTGTAATTATGTATGAACATTCACACACACCAGGTACTTGAAATAATATTCAAATGCACAAGAAACCTGACAGAATGTACTTTGTGAAATATTCTTTGAAATTACTGTTCTTTGCAAAATAACTGCACAGTAATACTGCAAACACTTGCCAACACTTTGCACACTTCGGATATTTCAAATAGCTTTAGCTAATGTGAAAAAGTAGTACATAGCAAAAAAATATGGTTGTTTTCTCTTTTTTTACACAATTTTTGGATATGGATATTGTTTCAAATGTTTTAATAATTATTTCAAATATTTTTATCAATATGTCACAGTTTCGAACATTTCGTTTGATTAGAAATTCATTTTGAGCTTTCTAATAGTTTTGTTTTATATTTGTTGTGAAAAAAATCATTTAAGTGAGTTTTAGTACCTGGAAATCATTTCTGATCTGTTTGTCAGTCATTGGCACAGTAGGAATGATCCACTTGTGTATATTCCTCTATTTCTAACTGCTTGACTCATGGTTTTGACTCTGGATCCCATTCTGACACCATGTCGCTCTTCTTGTGCATCTAAATAAGGCTTTGGTGTTCATTTAAGTAGTTTATTACATACAAACACATCAGGATGGATGGCAGGAACATTAACTAACTGACTTACTACTACACTCATATACATGCTCTCACTCTGACTTCTCACTCAAAATGGCACTCTTGCTGGCACATGCTCAGTACTTATATGCACGTGCCCACTGACTGGAAATCTTCTTAAAGGTATATCATACACTCTGATCTACATATCCCTCATGTTGAAGGAGGTATGGGCATTTTCAAAAAATATATACAAATATATATATATATATATATATATATATATATATATATATATATATACACACACACACACACACACACACACACACACACACACACACACACACACACACACACACACACACACACACACACACACACACACACACACACACACACACACGTCTACAACTGTTGGACTGCTGCATGTATATTTTTTTACTACATTACAATATTGAAGTAGCTAGGAATCTTTAGAAACATGAGCCGCAAAGCATTATGGAGAATGATGAAGTTTGCATCACAGGGAATCGCCCATTACCAACATTTCAAAAAATAGATGCAAAAAAACAGATACAGTAGTTCATGAAAAGAAGACAAAAGTAGTATTTATCATTGAAATTGCTACACCCAGTAATTACACTATCCTACATACAGAGACACACAGTCATAAAATACCAGGATTTGCAGGCAGAAACAAGGGCAATGTGGAAGAAGGATACCCAGACAGTCCCAATAACAGTAGGAGCAATGGGTCTCCTAAAAATAATTTACAGTCTTATCTAGATCAGCTACCAATACATGTAACTCCTTATGAATTGCAGAAGGAGTCAGCTCTGGGTACATTGTGGGTACTGTGAAGAGCACTGTTGGCTAACATCAAAGATTGAAGCAATACTAATTTCATGAACCTTAATCGTACTTTGAGTGAGGAATGGGGTCCATGCCCATCATTGTATTAGAAACCCAGAAGATTTGAAGAAATTAAACTGAGTAAAACTTCTAAAGGATGAAGAAGTCTAGGGTGAAAACTTTGCTTATTGTAGTAAAACCATTTAAGAAAGGGGTGAGAATGGAAATCAAACTTGATGTTGAGCTAAACCATTCAACAACAAAATCAAGGAGGCAATTCTGGATACATTGCAGGTGGTAAGAAGTGCACTTTTGGCAAAAAGCAAAGACTGAAGCAATATGAACTTTACAAACATTAATCATATCCTGACTCAGGAATGGGGCTCATTCCTTTCACAGTATTTGAATTCGCCTAGAGGTGCAGATATCATTTTTTAAATCAAAAGCATAAACTGTATATATACTTTTAAATGTAGGGAGATGAACCACATTAAACTCTTTAGTACTGATGTTAATTATAATGTGAATATTAAGCATTTTTATCTAGCTATTAAATGGATAAACCAACAAGGCAAGAGTCCCTTTCTAGGGGGCACCAGGGGCACTGTCTGATTAAATGACTTACTCAGAGTCATATAGTAGGTAAATGGAGGTGGAATGAATAAACTCTGTACCCTTGACTAGCGCAAGTAGCTCATTAACAGCTCACAGCCTTAATCATCTGCACTAACCATCATGCTGTGAATGGTTTAGAACCTATGGAGCATAGTAAGCCCTTTGCAAGAAGGGTTCTGTTACTATGCAACTGACAAATTAATTAAGTGCATTATACTAGTATACAGAAAAGAATTGCAAGAGCTGTTAGGTTCTGATTATATGGTCACCCTTATAAACGGGAGTATGCTTGTAACTGGGTGACCGACACAAAAGGTTGTTAAAGCAGTATTTTTGCACGAGGACAGAAAAAAAACGATACCTCTTTGCTCTGGTGGAGATCTGAACTCAGAACTATATGCTTTTGCAGTAGTACAACTTCTCTTGTTTTCAAGAACTGTGGAAATAGCAGGAAGTTGTAGTGC
This sequence comes from Protopterus annectens, assembly GCF_019279795.1. Lineage (NCBI taxonomy): Eukaryota > Metazoa > Chordata > Ceratodontiformes > Protopteridae > Protopterus > Protopterus annectens. Next base: position 177,875,106 of record NC_056735.1, on the reverse strand, counting down.
TTTTGACAACTCAGACTATCAGGAAAGATCTGCATGATAAAGAATCCACAGTCCTGTCTTTGTCATCCTCCGGAAAAAGAAGAGAGGGGACTGCCAATGGCTGTGAATATCAACACATCTGGGGTCAGTAAAATCTCAGGGATAATACAAGAGAACCCCAAGTGAGCAAGGATATTGGTGAGCATATAATGAGAAGACCTTTATAGCTCCTCCAGAAGCCAAAGCTATGGAGCAGATTTAGGCAGAGAGAGATAAAGAAAAATTATACTGGAAACAGATGCTCACAAGAAAAAGGTGAAGATGACAAACAAGACTGAAGAAAAAGAAATATCCACTGGGTATTCCCCAAGCTTTGAAATAGCTCCAGCCAAGAGCTTTTTTAGAAGAACCTCAAGGAAAGAAAGAAGCAAGGAGATGCCATACAGTGAGGAACCAGTGGAAACAATGTTGAAACGATAATGGGTACAAGACACCAGGTAACAGTCAAAAGAACTTATAAGACCTTAAAAAAGGAGGGATCAACTGATGGTGAGCTTGAGTACATTGGTGTGAACTACCTTTCCTTGGAGAAGAGTGGGACACTGAAACTATTCTGCCTGTGCCAGTAGGAAAAGCAACACAATTCTTTACCTCAAGAAACTAATAGTGAAGAAACCCCAGATGCAGCAGACTGTCTGCCATGCTATATAACTTTTAAAAAGACAGAGTGGCAGGAAGAAACTTGAGTTTAGCCAGAGAGAATATAGCCAGATTGGTGGGGGTGAACCCACAACAAATCCTACCCATTATTATAAAATAATTTACTAACAGAGTAAAAAAGATAAAAAGGAAGTAATGCATCAACTGCAGGTGTTCGGACCCTTTAAGAATTTAATAATGAAATTTTCACATACACATGCTATTTAAGGGACATCTATGTATGGTCAAATCTAAGGCAAGGGTCTCTCTTGCTTTCTTTTTCCTCACTATTACCTTACCTTGCCTGAACTCATATTTGAGTTTGAACATGATCAGCAGCCCATGTGAGCTACAAGACACTTGATTTCCTAGCTTCAAGACAGTGGTCTGTGACTTTGGTGTTTTTAGTAGACACATCCCAGATTATACCACTAAATATTCAGGAGCAACCCCACTCCAAAAATCCAACATCATAGCTATATCATGGAAGCTAGTTGCACTGTTCTCCTGGGCAGGGATACAAAAACAAATCTTGCTGATTAGTGAACTCTGTTTCTAATATCATACATCACCTATGCCAGTGTTTTTAAGTAAAACAACTCATGACTGCAGTATATCACAACTAGATTAATGGCCTTGTGGTACATTTCAACATGACTTTAAAGTCCACTTTAAACTTCGAAGTGAGGCGGATGAGAAAAGGTGGCATCATCTCTTACCTCCTCTACTATTTGCCATCCATGAAGGACTACAGATGGCAGCAGGATGTAGTACTGTTGAACTTTTGTATGGCAAACATCCAAGGGGTTAACAAAGAGACATGGGAAGAGGAAAGGACACCATTTAATAGTGTACTTTACTATTAAAATAATAAATAGGGCATATCAAAAGTACTTTAGTATTAAACTAGCAAACAGGACAGATTAAAAGTACCAATTTCCATAGTCTGAGAGCATGTGGAAAGGGCGCAAGTCAACCAACAAGGAATAGACAACAGAAATAGAGACTTTCCTTAGTTGGGGATAAAGTATTAGTCTTGTTTTTTTTTTTTTTTTTTTTTAACTGAGTACAAGTTTTTAGCAAACTTGACAGGAACCTTTTGTGGTCATACAGAAATTAAGTGATAAAGATTATAATGTCAGACAGGAAAGAAGCAACCTGCACAAATATACAGGTTCATATGTACTTGCTAATCATGTTGCCCAGGAGACCATTGAGAGTCCTAGCACAATTTCTTAAAGCATTGTCTAGTTAAATGACTTTCTCAAGATCTTAAAACACCCTGTACCACAGGAAGCAGACTGTTAAAAACTTTAACAACTAGCAAACTATTTATCATGTGCATGTGTTGAAGCCCCCTAGAGAGAGGGATACAGAAAGTTGTGGTAGGTCTGGCAGCCGAGATCAGGGAACCTGATAAAAAGGAGAGTCTATTTTCCATACCACAAATAGGTTCATAGGTTCATAGGTTCATACTAGGCTATCTGCCCTGGGGCAATTATAAGCCTAGCCCGATTCTGTATGGCTTATGCCACCCCTTGATTTGAGTATACTGTGCCCTTTTTAAGGTTTAGTTTACTGTGCCTCTGTCTAATAGTGACACGGGAGTAATCCCTGGGACAAACCTACGATCCCCCATCCACTTATTGAGATTCTTCTTGAAGAGATTCAGTGAGGTGCACATGAACTGGAATTCTATTCCAGAGCAAAGGGAGCCTCTGGGTTATGAACCTGTCCCTCCAGCAAGTTCTATTTATTTCTGTGCAGAGGTTTAAGTCCCTCAAGTGTGTGGCTCTAAGGGATTTAGATTTGCTGAGGTGGAGCATGTCCATTAATTTTGGATTTGACATAGCATTGTATGTCAGGCATAGATCGCCTCAAAGTAGGCGGTATGCAACTGAGTAGAGCTGGAGTTTTTTTAACCGAGCAGCATATGGCATCTGTTTGAGACCCTTGATCCTCTAGGTGAGATACTTTTTGGGGTCTTTCTAATTGCTGCAGGTGTCGGGTAAGGTACATCCCAAAAGGGGCATTGTATTCTATGATGGGCCTGATGAGGGATGAATAAAGGGGCATGATTACCTCTCTTGATCTAGATGTGAAACCTTTCGTGATGAGGTGGGCTATGTAGAAGGTCTTTCTAACCACTTTGGCAATGTGGTTTTCAAAGGAGAGATTGCTATCAACTTGGGTCCCCAGGTCCCTAATAACTTTCTCTGTACTTAATGGGTTTCTGCCTATGTGGTAATTTGTGGGCACATTGTTTTTGCCAAAGGGTATGACTATACATTTTTTGGCATTTAGCTTTAAATCATGGTGCTGGCACCAGTTATCTGTCTCTGTAAGACCTTTTTGAAGGATGTTTGTGTCAGCTGGAGAGTTGATTATGGCACCCAGTTTGCAGTGAGCCATAGTCCTCCCACGTTGCCTGTACCTCGGAAAAGTATATACCGAACAAGAGTGGTCCCAGGACAGAACCCTGTGGGATGCCACTTGTGACCGGTTTCGAGTCTGACATGGCTCCAGCAACTCTCACTCTGTGGGTTCTGTCTTTGAGCCAGCTTGCGACCCATCTTGTGACATAGGGGTTTATATTTAAGCTGGATAGCTTATCTATGATGCCCGAGTGAGGTATTGTGTCAAATGCCTTTGCAAGGTCCAGATAGGCTGTGTGGACTACCTTCCCTTCATCTATGGCTTTGGTGACTGTTTCAAAGAAGTCAACCAGGTTCAAAAGGCAGGATCTGCCCTTGACAAAGCCGAACTGGGTAGGATCTAGTGTCTGTAGGTCCCCAATGTCTTTTTTTATGAGCTCCATGATGATCCTCTCCATAGCCTTGCAGACTAAGCTAGTCACACTAAAAACAAAACCATGTCCAACCTGAAAACGAACCCTTTATTGACAAGTTTGTTAAAGCACTTTTCGGCTTACAATAGTTAGCCTTCTTCAGAACAATCAACTAACAAGATCCACATATTTTTATATGTTAAAAAGGCGCCAAAACTAAACAATTAGTGCCTCATTAAACAATTAAGTTTTAAAAGAATCCTGCAGTTAAAATGCACGAAAATACACAGAACTAATTATTTCAGGTAGACTCTAGAATAACCATTTGCATTTGTTTACAGAAAAAACATGTATATGTGTGTTTTCTAAACTAATTTAAACTAAAAAACAAAAACATACTACTTAATAACGTAACTTAAAAAGTTAAAAGTGTATTTAAAAATAATATAATAATACTAAACCTACATTATATATTAACAACTATCTCGCCAAACTTTTTAGTTTCAAAAGGACCCCTATTCAGAGGGCATCATTAAGCCCAGGGAAGTTGCTTGCATTTAATTTAACTTGCCATTTTAGTTCTAGTTCTAGTAATTTTAAAGAGTGTGGGCCACCCCTGAAGTTACTTTCTAGTTTGTCAATAACCATGAATTTAAATGAATGGTCAGTGCAAGAAATAATGTGCTTCGCTAGTGCGTTGTCAGCCTTCTTGTGGGAAATAGCATACATATGTTCATAAATTCTATCTCTGAGTCTCCGCTCAGTTTTTCCCACATAGAAGGCAGGACAACAACTGCACTTAGCTAAATAAATAATGTCTTTTGAGTTACAGTTGTACTTATTGTGTAGTTTGTGTTTAGTTTCATCTAACATGAAAAAGTTGTTTACAGAGATATGTTTACACATGTTACAAGCCTCACATTTAAACATCCCAGTCGACTTCCTCAATGTATTAGCCTGAAACCTTAAAATATCTTTTAAATTACGGCCACGTTTGAAAATAACCTTAGGTCCATGTCCTATTTTATCCATTAAATTCAAGTTGTTTCTAAACAAGTTCCAGTTTGTATTCAATATATTAATACATGAAAAACTTGTTTTTACATATGTAGTAGAAAAATTATTAGTTCTATTAAAATTGTTGTTATTAGATTGTAAAACATTAGTCTCATCACTACTCAAGTTAATATTGGTCACACAGATAGAATTTATGAACATATGTATGCTATTTCCCACAAGTAATATACATGGGTTAGCTAATAGGGACAGAGATCATCAAACTACAGAAGAAAAAAGTAGAGAAAGTAATGGACTGGTCAATACCTCAAACCAGGAAGCATGTTAAGGCCTTTTTGAGCTTGGTTGGATATTATAGAAGAATTTGTGCCATAATTTGCCATAATTGCTTCCCATCTCACCATTATGACAAGAGTAAGATGTCCATGAAGATTAAATGGACCACTGAGACAGAGACTACCTTTGAGGGTTAAGATTCCCTTATTAGTTTTGTCCTGTCTGCAGTTAATCTACTGAGACATAAAAGGATAATGGGGCAAGAAACTCTATTGTTCTAGAATAGTATTGACAGCTACTGAGATTACACAAAGGCAAGTCTAACATGACAGATTACAAAAACAACATGAAACAAAGCACTAGCCATCTTATACCACATCTTTTGGAATATTCCTCCCAATCATAAGTCATACTCTTAAAGTGACACCAGCATCATGCAAGTAGCATTCATGTGAGAGCTCACATAGTTACATTTCAAAGTGTTCTCATACTGAATTTCTAATGATCTCACCCCTAATTTTCCTTTACACCAACAATGCTGCATTCACTGCAGAACTTTTAATAAACATAAGGACAAAAAGCACTGTCACAATGTCCATGTTTCTAACTGCTTCTCCTATGCAAGCAATGTTCTATAATATTCATTGGTGTATAACAAAGAAGAGCTGTGTCTGCTATCTAAACTTGCAACTCTTAGCTGCAGTATGTTCTTCAAAAAACAAATTCTTTCTGGCCTAGCTTGCTTAGAGATAATGTCTGAAATACAAAAGTCCATTTTGATGGTTGTAATGTGTAAAATTATTCTACTAGACAGAGATAATCTTTCAATATTGAGAAATTAAAGACTACCTGGTGCTGTGAACCCCTACTGGCAACCCCTGATTTCACTAACTACTTCATAGTTTAGCCAGATACATCCAATGTGGACCTAGAAGCAGCATTATCCCAGTGGTTGGGTGGAGGAGACAGCATCCTATTTGATATTTAAAACATTGAGTAGAATGGAAACCCAAGTATTCTGCAATCGAATGGGAGTTCTCGGCGCAAAGTGGGCACATGGATTGTTAAGATATTACCTACTAGTTAAAAAGCTCACCCTTGACCACAGTCCCTATCAGTGGCTCCACCAACAAAAGGAACAGATAGGCCTTAACATTGCCCTTCAAATTTAAGGTGCTAATACAGACCTGCTGCCAACCATCACAATGCATATAGCCTGTTATTATTTGCATTGTCTATTTATAGTAGATAACCCTTTAAAATGAACTCAGGGTATCACTGGCATTTAAACAAATGTATCAATGAAAAGTATTTAAATGTATGGTCTGTACAGCCCATGGCAGAGGTCAGAGAAGATCCAGAGGTGTTTGGGGCTGTTAAAAGAAAATTAGTGACTCAGATCACTGTTTCTGAAGAACAGACATTCTCCTTTAACAAAAAGTCCTTAGCAATGATGCCTGTTGCCTAGAAGTACACCAGTACCAGAGATGTTGTTTTTATATTCCAACCATGAGTAAGCACAAGATAGAGTGAATTACTTTTGCTCAGACCACAGACATTATGCTTTTTTGGTGAAACCAACATTTTATTTAATTTCTAGAAAATAAAACTGTTTTATAACAAACACAAGCATGTCGACCTATATTAATCTTTCACAGTACATGAGCAGCATGCTACCAGAGTCATATAGGATGTGTGTTTTATAAACAATTATTTGATGATTAACAAGGACATTGGTAACCTCCAAACACTTGATCCCACACAGTTTGGTTTCGTCAGTGGGGGCTCATGCCTGTAATATTTGGTTGATTTCTTTGGGACAGTCACCAAAGCCATGGATGAGGGGAAGATGGTGCACACTGCCTAACTTGACCTTGTCTATGCCTTTGATACTATTCCCCACTAGGGTATAATAAACTCTCTCAACTAGGCAAATAAGGAACGCCACCTGAAGCAGTAGACTCATTGTGAGTGGTGTACCTCAGGGAATCAGTCTTGGGGCCTCTGTTGTTTGAAATATACTTTTCAGAGGTGCAGGCCAAAACCAGTGAGCTATGACTGACCAAGTTTGCAGATGACTGCAAGCTGGGTGCTGTCATCAATTACCCTAGTGATGTGGACACCCTTCAAGAGGGTCTCACCCAAACAAATGACTGGTACCAGAAACATGGCCTCAAACTGAATGCCAAAAAATGCATCATCATCATCCCCTTTGGGGAGAGTGACATACCCACAAATTATGACATTAATAACAAGGTCCTAAGCATGCAATCACTCATGAGGGACTTGGGCACCCAGGTTGATAGCAAACAGACTTTTGACCACCATATTGCCTCTGTTGTACAGAAAGCTTTCTACATGGCCCAGCTCATTACTTAGGGTATCTCATCTTCCCTTATAAGACCCATTACTGAGTACAATGCCCCTTTTGGCATGTACCTCACAAAGCACATGCAGCAGCTGGAGAGACCACAGAGGTTCCTCATCAGGAGAATCCAGGGCCTCAAGCATCTATCCTATACAAATAAGCTAAAGGCCCTGTCCCTTTACTCAGTCTCATACAGACTCCTCAGAGGTGACCTCTGTCTTGTATACAAAACAATCTTAGAGCCTTCCTTGATGGGACTGCTGCATATCCGCAAGTCAATCTCCACTTGAGTAACCCGCATGTGTGACCTCAACCTGGTCTGTGACATCATTAGAACTTTTTGGTGGGATGGATTTGTATCCCAGAGACTACTCCTTCTGTGGAATAGACTTCCTGTCCATGTCAAGCAGAGTATTTCATGAAGCATTTTAAGTGCAACCTGGATAAATGGATGGGGAACAGAAAATACACTCCTGGGATTTCTCCTGTGTCCCTGCTGGACAGGGTCATTGGTTGCTGACTTGTCGGAATGTGGGCTAAATTCTTGGTTAGGCTTGTAAGAGCCTCATGGCCAATAGCCTAGTAACTTCCTATGATCTTGTATGGTAGACTTGTGAGTAATTTGAACTGCAGCTCCACTTTAAGTGTTCGTTAGTAGCAAAGTGAATCTCATGAAATCTTGCAAAAAATGTTTGGTTTCAGTGTGTTTATGTCATTCCCTTGGTTGTGTGACCATAGGATGTATATATTTAAGTAAGGTTTTATGCATCAGGCTAGCTGTCCTACAAAAACACTTTGTACATTTATAACTGTTTGACACTTATGTAATTATATGTCCATTAAAGGGGACACTGTCGGTACCATCATTGTTTTGACAAAAATTTTATGTACTTCCTTAGTAGTCTAAAAGCTATAATTCTAATTACAAAGTAGATTATTTTCTGGTTCTCTCAAGACAATAACCCCTCTCCAGTTATTTACAAGTTTCATGTTTTTACACCCCACACACACACACACACACACACACACACACACACACACACACAGACACACACATACACACAGTTATTTCAACACTGTTGTTGGTCTAGTACTAATATGTCCCCTTCTAATCACTAGCTAGTTCCATGGTCTCAACCCACACAAAAAAAATCTGCTGCGCCTGGGTGATCTAGTTAGTCTAAAAAGGCCTACTTTCTTAAAATCATAAAATGGACACTTGCATTGCACCATGCATTTCTCCTAAGAAAGTATTTTTTGAGTTTTTTTGCTTCATTGCTGGAATTCCTTATATCATATCTTTGTTTTATGCAAACATCTGTAAACAATGTCATTATGTATACTACTCCGTGTAATATGCTGATGATATTTCTTCATGCTCCCCAGCACGTAGTGATGTGCAATATGCCCATTAATGAATTCAACATACTGTGCTCCAATTCTTGCCATTCATGCTGCTGTTTCATGACCTCATCTGAGCCCTGCTATATGGCACTTTCTTCTCAAGCCATTGTTTGAACCCCTGCCAGCGTGGCATGGATGTGCCATGGTACTGTATATCGGTGGGCTGTATCTTTCCTTCTGCTTGCCACCTTCATTTCAAATGGAAATGATGTACCATCCATCTATGACGTTTACTGAAGCTCTGTAATTCTGTATACTCTTTGTGTTCAAGCCATCCTTTGAAGTGGGAGTCTCACTTTTTTATTTAGAGTAGCTATTTTTGGAATACATGTTTCTTAGCAGTATGACAGAATTTGTATAGTTTTTTCAAAATTATGTCATTAACAATACAAACACATTTTTGTGCCAACATCATCGCAAACCAAGTATAAGGACCAAAGTGACCTTTTTTTTAATGTGGACCGAATGCCGTTCTAATAGTTATTTTGTGGTTCCAGATAAATATCTTAGTCACAATGGCCAAGTCAGATTATATAGAGACATTCAAAACTAAATGGCTAAACCATACCACAGCTCATAAGGCAAAGTTAAGTGCTTAAAGTAATAAACTGAACTGTTAAAGTAAAATGAACATGGAAATACATGATAATTTAATTTCTATGAACCTAAATATTAGGAGTTCAGCATAATAAATTTCTCTGAAAGAATGAAGAACTTATTGTTTTGAAACATTAATATGCAGGTAATGACATTCTAGCATATGTTGCTGTTTACAACAATTTTGTTTTTAATTTTTGAGTCCTAACATTCTATGTTTAAAGCTTGGCACGGATGCAGCTTGTTTATGACATATTTTCAATTTCAGCTCTTTTGATTCTACAATTGTCTCTAACGCCATACTCTCAGCAGAAGTAATGATGTGTTTTGCATTACAACCATCTTGATTCTGCAATTTTCTGTAATGCCACGCTGTCAGGCAGAACTCATAACAACATGAAGGCACAAAATGTTTTGTATGCTTGTCAGCTTTACACAGGAGCATACAATCCTTATTTATCAGTTGCCAAATTTTCTTCTAAGACCTTATAACAAATTCTGCTTATCTGTACAAAACCTTAATTTTTCTTACTACAAAAAAGAATCAAAACAAAGCCATGCATTTTAAATGTGGAGAAAGGAATAATTTGGAATCCCTACCCCATCTTAAAAATCAATTCTTTAAAATTGCAAATTCACTGGCAATACTTCTCATTTTTAGTTACAAGTTTCAAATAATTATCATATTTCTTGCACTTAAAAAGTTACTGGAAACATCACTACATCCCTATTATCCCCACTCATTCATTTACGATAATACTAACATCATCTATATGACAAATGCATTTTATTCTCAGTCCTCCTGACTTTTAACATATTTTAAACATACAGCTATCATTATAGGACAAGTGCTTCACTCTTTCTAATCACACACCTGTGAGGAAATTCAGTAAATTAAATCAGTTGTCTCTGAAAAAAAGGAATAAAAACTGCAGCACATTAGCTAGACAGCTTCGGAGCAAATCAAGAAATGCATCTACTCCATTGACTTGTTCGGTGAAGCTTGTCATGGGTTCTACAAGGGCATGGTATTCGCACAGTCATCCTTTCTACTACCAACAATAGACATGAGTCATGAAGTCATGGCCTCTAATTGTTTTGCAGCTCTCATATCTGTTTTTGATTCCATACTTCAAATTAGTTTGCTGGCAGAAATGGACACCTTGCTTATCTTTTCTACTCTTTTAAATTACTCATCTGTCATTGTCGCTCCCAGCTTCTGACTTCCATCTGTCCCATGCTTTCTTGAATACATCTGTGGTTTCTTATTCTGCCACTCATTTAGTATTCTTCCTCTATCACCCATTCTGATAATCTTTTTTTAGCCACCATTGCCTCTTTGAAAGAACTTTCGCAAAACTAGCAGTTTGCTCCTCCAGTTTGATGTCTGTGCCCTATCCTTTCCACTCCGCCTTCCTCAAGTTGATCTTTTATCACCTGCCTCCTTTTATCACCTGCCTCACATTACCCTGTGAACTTGTATGATGTCCTATCTTGCTGCTTTGGTCTTGAAGGAAACAAAAGAGTTGCAATTTTTTGAGTATCTATAGATATTTTTCCATTTAGGATCATTCTCTGGAATCCTTCAGCAGCTTAGCATCACATCTTTATATCCTTATTATTTTATATATTTATATCTTTATATGGCCTCCACTACTGCATACACCACTTGAGGTGTTGCCTTCCCAGAGTCTCTGTTGAGTGTAATCCTTACCTTCTTGCTTCTGTTACCTAACTGCCTGTGGGTATACGCCATTGTCTTGTCTACCATAGCAACTGCCCTTTCAAACTGTTTACAGTGGCCCAGTCATAGCTGGATAATCACTGGTTGTTTGCCAGTTTTGTTGTTTTTAGTTTTACTTCCGTATCCCACCCAACTGATTCATTGTACCTAGGCTGCTGTAGGGCTTATTCTTTTCTAAGCAGCAGCAAAGCAGCTACAAAGATCAGATGTGAAACCAGTTAAGTAAAAGGCAAGAGCAAGATCAGTTAAGATGGTCAACTTCCTGGCAAATGATAACGGATTATTGGGAAGTGCAGTATCAGCACACAATTGGGGGAGGAGCTACTGCTCATGTGAGAAAACTGCCAGATAAATTTAGTTGATCTTACCTCTACACATGGTGGTTCTGAAACCACACTTCTCAGCTGCAAGTGGACTGTCTCCCAGTATGAAGTTGCTCTTCAAGTGAGTGACTGGGTAGGGAGGTATGTAAATGCATACAAGCCCCTGCCTCCCTCTCATTCAGGTGGAGTTTGTGCCAGTAGACAATAAAGTTACCACAATGCAACTACAAGTTATAGAAAGGAAAGCCCTTTATGTTGTTTGCCTATATGCAGCTAAGAGCTGTTTACATGTTCTGGCTTCCTTGGAAACTACTGAGTGACTTCAGTTCTCACCATAGAAATGAGGATGATGATATGTGGACATGTGCAATTTGGAGACACAGCCCACCTGATCTAAATTTCAGTACAGATCTCTATCTTTTCTTGTACTTTACTTGCCTAATATCAGTGTTTTTCCTGCTGATCATTCACTATTTGTTCTGTCTGGCAGGTGATAGCAAATCATTAAGAATGCTCACATCCAAGAAGCAATCACAGGATCTCTGATAGACCAAGTTCCTACCACTCTGTGACCCTGAATTGAGTACAGATGATGTGAATTTCACAATTCCAGCCATATCACATATGTGTAATTCTGCTTGAGGTCATATGCATTGCTTAGTAGACCAGGGAGAATGTTCTGCTCCTTTGTGCTGCTGTAACTTCAAACTTCTGCATGGAGTCAGTACAGAAATAACACCAGGCCATCTGCCTCTCCCAAGATAGGTACAAAGACATCAACCATACAGTCCTACTTCCCTAGATAGCTAGTCAGTCTCGGGTCATGTGGAGTGTGGTCCCAAGTGGTGAGTTGGCACTGAAAGTCTTTATTAGTTACATATTGTACATAATTCACATCATGTTGAAACACAAGACAGCTTAGAACTGTACTTGGTTTCAGTTTACCTTGAGCAAAGGCAGATGCCTAGTCTTGTAGCCATATCTTTAGACCTGAGGCTGCACACTGTGGACACTTGTCTCTTGAAAGGTGTTTTGGTAACTAATCAATGGTTTTGTCAGTAAGTTATTTCAGATGACCTGGCAGTGGATAGACAGCTCAAAGAAACCAAAATGTGTAGTGAGGGCCTCTATGGAATGCCTAGTAAATGCTTTCATGTGGGATGCATTCAACTGCAATACATGAAACAGTTTCTCCCATATAATAGGGAAAGCTGTGAGAAAAGATCCCAAATTGGCCATCTTTAGTTGAGGTGGAGGCAAGGAGGTTTGGAATAGTTACAGTATGTCACATAGGTATCATCTGAACTCACTAGTGTAAACTGGAAGTGATGGATGCTATCAAGTTAAGAAAGCTATCTCCCATGTGACTTTAGAAGGAAGGATCTTCAGATATGGCCAATTGAAACTGACAGGTAGTCACTGAAGTTAAGGCCCATTAATGATATGAGTTTGATGAGGGTGTTAGGAATACTTTTTGTATGGTCTTAAAGAGCTTCTGACAAAATAAATGGTGATTTGGGAAGATGGTGGAAGGTAGACTTTGCCCATGTTGTTCTTAGCTGGAATAGAAGAATCCAGACCGTGTCAAGGATATTGTTGAGCAGTGGAGGGAACGCTTTAAGAAACATATTATCTTGGTGAGCACACACTAGTTTGAGGAGAAATTGCCAGAAGCAACAGTTGTAATTTGTTACATTTTTATTGGTGCGATCATTGTGTGATAGCAAGGAGGTTGGCAGAGGTGAGATTCATCCAGAAATTATGAACATGCTGATTACTGTTTAGATGGCAAGTTTTATAGTTCTTCCATATGCTGTACAGAAAACTGGGACTGTACTTTTGCATTTGCAACTTTGATGGCAGTTCTAGTTTTTAAAGGGGTGACATGATATGTCAAATAATGTGATCTATCCATGACTAAAGCACACTATGTAGGGAAGCCTACACCAGGGTGTGTTTAAAAAAGACTTCATCCAATATCTGAATCTATAATTCAGAAGAACTAGAGCAAAGTCTGTAATGGCTAAGGAACAATGGATCGACTCTTTGTCTTTGCATAAATGTTCATAGGTTCATAGGTTCATAGGTTTATACTAGGCTATCTACCCTAAGGCATTTATAAGCCTAGCCCAAATTTTTTGTTTTTCACGCCCTTATATATATATAAAAAAACTGTGCCCATTAGTTTGTTGTGCCTCTGTCCAGCAGTGACACAGAGATGATTCCCCGGGGGTAAACTCACGATCCCATCCACAGGTCAAGATTTCTCTTGAACAGAGTCAGCGAGGTGCTCTGCCTCACATGGACCGGATTTTATTCCACAGCATGGGGAGTCTCTGAGTGATAGCTCATCCTCAGCACGTCCTATTTATATCCGTGGCGTTAAGCTTGCTCATTCCGGGTTGGACATGGCCTTGTATATCGAGCACAAGTCACCTCTGAGCAGGCAAGTGACTGAATAGAGTTGGTTTTTTTTCAATCTGGCATATGACAGATTTTGATGTTGGAGATATCATTTGATTTACCCTTGTGGATCTAGAGAAAGTAGAAGGTTCTGTATCCAAGAATATTTTGATGGAGGTGTAAAAACAGTTGTAGGTTGCAAGAATGCTGCTGCATGAAACTTGATCCTTGCTTTTGTGGAACAAAAGTTATGACCACATTCTCACCACTGAGTCATTAAAGTTGTCATAGGAATCTGGTTCATGATTTTCATGGAAAGAAATTGAACTGATGTAATTGTTTAGAGGCCATCCAGTCTAGGGATATGTTGTTTGCATCCTTGTTATTTATAGGTGATTTTGACCTCTTGGTCTCATGTGGCTGCAGTTCCCAGTATTCTGTGATTCAGTTTGCTATGGACAATGAAGCACAGCAGATACAAATGAGTCTTCTGAATCAAACATTGCGGTTCTATCCTGGAAAAAAGTGAGTTGTCCTATGAAGGTGAGAGAGAAGCAACTACCACAAGTGAAACAGTTTAAAAAGCTCAGGCTTATGTTCATGAGGAAGGCTGGAGGGCATTATGACATTGAACAAAATATGGTTGTAGTACTGACAGTGGTTATGGAGCAAGAGATCTGTAATATGGCAATGGTCTCAGTTTATTACCCACTTTGTCAGTATGAGATGGAAAGGATGAAATCAGAACTGCAAGCAGGAGAATGGAGGTTACTTGTTATCTTTATTGAAATCCATCTGTGAAGCAGCACCCAGGAGATAGAATAAAACTGTTTTCTCCACCAGTTGAGACGATTTCTTAGCACTACTTGGGAACCTTTGATTATTTCATATGGGCACCTCTCAGAGGAGATGTACCAGCCCAGTGCACTGGGAGGAAGCTCTGTATGGTTTTCCTGAGAAAGCTATCTGCAGCATCATCTGCCAAAGGATAGATGGGCAAAGAAAGCATATTCCTTGTTTCTTCATGTATTGTATTTTCTTGTTTGTTCGAGGTGTGTATTTGTATTGCAAGACATTATTTAAAATAATTTTCCTTCAAATATTAAAAGTCCTAGAAAACAACTCTCTTGTCTCTCTTGGTGAGATTTAAGAATAAGAAGAGGCATGACATAACTTTGGCTTTTCCTTCTATCCTCCTGTATCAGGCTTATATACCTCAGTCTTGTTCTGAGACTTCACAAGGATGGCTTTTGTTAAAGTCAAGGGTCAAACCCCAATCTGGTCAAATAAAGAGACCATGATCCTCCTATATCTGCTGGAGGAGTCACAGCTGCAGAAGTTGGAACAGGTACCTACAAGCTCAGAGTGGAAAAAGATTGACATTTGGCATTAGTGGGGGACTACCTGTCCTTCCTGACAGGGATCCTCCACTCTGGGAAAAAGTGCAGGCACAAGTATGACTACTTGTAGAGGTGGAGGGGGGGCACTTTGGCTGGGTGTGTTTCAGAGATCCATGACAGAGAAAGCAAGAGTTCTATTAGAAATACTTCTTATTCTGAAGGGTACTAAATATGTAAAGATACACCCACTCAAGGTGTGACATCACCATGGCGAAACAATACTCCCAGATAGATTTATTACCTGCATATCTATATATTATATATGTATATACATACATATATATATATATATGTATATATATATATATATATATATATATATATATATATATATATATATAATGTATATACATATTATATATATATATATATATATATATATATATGTGTGTGTGTGTGTGTGTGTGTGTGTGTGTGTGTGAGTGTCTGTCTGTGTGTGTGTGTGTGTGTGTGTGTGTGTGTGTGTGTGTGTGTGTGCTTGTGTGCATATATGTGTGTGTGTGTGTGTGTGTGTGTGTGTGTGTGTGTGTGTGTGTGTGTGTGTGTGTGTGTGTATTTACAACAGATATCCATACAGTACATACATATCTATCTATATCTATAGAGAGAGAGAGAGATAGTTTCCATACATACATAAGATATATACATACACATATCCATCTAGCTATATAGACTGATAAATGAATGAGAACATATTTGCATATCTATCCACTAAGAAAATGGCAGAAAGAAATCATGGCATTATGCTCATGCAGCTTCAATCACATATAACTACACCAGTTTTACTCAATTTTATGATCCTTCAGACATGCAAAACTGTTATGGACATTTTTGCAAAGCACTTTACTTTTTTATAGACAGCACAATTCAGTGGTGTCCAGCAGTGCTTTTCTCTATAGTGCTTGTGTATTTGCAGACTGCAGGACTATGAACACCACCAGGATATTTTTAGGGGGAAAAAGAAAATATTTTAAATGTGTTCTGAGAAGGTTGATTTGAATAGCCTCTGACATAGCATAGACCGTTGTGTGGAAAAGTAAAGTTCTCAGTTTAAAGTCCTCATAGTTCTTAGGTGTTCCTAGACTAATGACCACAAGGGCATTTTTAAGCCGAGCCATGCATCTCAAACCTCTGACAAGTTCTGATCCACATGATAATTGTAAGCAGAAACTTGGGAGATGAAATATTTACAAGCAGGTGTCTGGGAGGTGAACCATTTACAGGCTGCCTGTGTCCATTAGAGGTGCCATAGTGTTTTCCTGTTTAATTGCATTGTCTATTTTGTTACAGTATGTTATTTAAAGTCATGTTCATTTAATAGAAAATGTTTTGGTTTTCAGAGAAAATAAAACTTGTGTCTTTTGGAGACTTATGGAAAATAGAAGAGCTTATCCACCTGTGAAATATGGAACAAACGACAGAGTAGCAATTTTCTTTAAGGGGAAAAGAAAGCACAAATGTTTTTTGTTTCCTTTGAAAGGTGACTTGAATAGTCTCAGCCAAAGACTAGTCTGCTTTATCAGACAATTTTTCTACCTTTCCACCCTTTTGTGTTCATAAACCCAGTGGGCCGGATTCACGAAGGCTTGCACGGAGTCTAAGAGTAGTGTAAGACTCCATGCAGCCTTCGCGATCCAGGAACAGCCCAAAGTCCGTGTAAGAGTCAAGCTAAAACGGCTCTTACGGAGTGGCGTGGATAAAAATCACCTCACTTGCAGCCGAATAGCATGCAAATGAGGCTGATTAGCGATCAGGAAGCCAAGAACAGCCCGTGTAAGAGCGTTTTAGCTGCAGAAATGTACTCAGTTAACAACTGAGTGCGTTTCTCTAAACTCTCTTTAATGGAGCCATGTCAGCTCAAATAAAGGGTGCATATGTTGTAGGCAGCATGCCAATGGCCAAATATGTGGCCATTGGCAAAGGTAACCATGCAAATATCTGAAAATTATAATTTTTTTTTAGGCAATTGGCGATGTGTAAACCCAGCGCAGCCGCATAAGCGGGCTGCGCTGCATAGAACATAAAAACGAAGGTTTTAAACCTACAAATGTAGGTTTTATGCAATACATGGAATGTCAGTGGAGGGACCAGCAGAGGAAAACCAACATGGCCACCGTGTAGTGGTTGCTAAGGGGGGAAGCTGAGTCTAAGAGATGTAACTAAGCATTAGTAGGCAATCTGATGCAAATGAGTGTAAGGATACTGAATTCCACTGTCACATAGCAAATGAGCACATTCTGAGTAGTGTAAGAGTTACATACGGGGGAGGAACAGAGTAGGAGATAGGTGACATCACAGGGGAATGGTAGAAAGAGATGGAGTTCATTGGAGGGTAGAGTTACATGACAGATGTCAGACAGATATCAAGGAAAGAGGTGTGCCACTAAGTAAACATGAGAAAGTCAAGAAATGGAAGGTGTACACTGTTGCCTACACCAAAGTTTCTTGCTGGGCGTGTATCGCATGTGCGCATCACGCAGCAGTAAGGCAGTGTGCGCGTGTAAGGCAGACTGAGCATGTGGGAGCGTGTTGGGAGATGTTTAACACCGTTTGCCTTGGCGTGCAGCGTTTAATCTGAATAAGCAGATCCAAAACTGTGTAAGTATGTGATAGCGGCGTGTAAGCCACTGTGGTGTGATTCTGCTGGTTTGCACACGGCTCCACCCTGAGGAAACAGAAAGGAAAAAGGAAGCAACAGATGTACTAGGAAGTTAGCAGGGAATACTGCTGGAGCTAGCAGGTGAAAACAATTAGATGCAGGCAATTACACAGGCAGAATACTAGGCCAGCTCAGCACTTAAAACTCTGCAAACAGCAGTGCAGAATGTTTCTCTCAAGAGACACTGCAAGACAGGAGTTAAGTTATCAGAAGTGAAAACTGAAAAAGCTGAACTCAGAGCAGAAATGTTAGGGGCTGCCATAGCTGTCATAATGAGACATAGGCGACTTGCTGAGGGTGGTGACAATGCAGATGGTGCCAGACAGCCCGCAGTGAGGAGGCGGAGAAGAGTGTACAGGCCAGGGTCACCTACCATGGGTTACATGAGCTGGAGATAGTAGAGCTATAGAGTGGACAGAGACCTCCTGCAGCAAATAGTGGAGCTGTGCAGGCCGCCTCACACACAGAACCAACAGAGGGGAACCCATCCCAGTGGAAACCAAGGTATGTGTTGGCCTAAGAATACTAGCAACAGGTACCTTCCAGAGACCAACTGGCGATATGATGGGATATCACAGGCATCAGCTTCAGGGTACTGCACCAGTTCCTGGATGCCATGTCAGCACATGTCGGTGATCATGTATACTTCCCCAATGCCCCTGAGGTATTGGCCAGCAACATCGTCTCTTCCAGCAAATAGCGGAATACCCTGAGGTAGTGGGTGCAATAGACTGCCGCACATGCGCATCAAAGCACCAGCGGTGAGCGGGTAGGGCATAGATCAACCGCAAGGGCTTCCCCTCCATCAACTGCCAGGTCGTGTGTGATGCCCAGGGCATAATAATGAATGTGTGTGCTGGCTGTCCTGGGAGCTACCACGATTCCCACATCTGGCATTTGGCAGCTGTACCAGACATTTGCCAATGGGGACATCCGCACGGACACCTAGTGGGGATGCTGGGTATGCACTGGAGCCGTGGCTGATGACACCCATCAGAAAGCACACACACCTGAACAGGAGCAGCCATAATGAGGCACACGCACAAACACGTAATGTAATAGGCGTGTGTTTGGGCTGCTCAAGTCACGGTTCCGGTGTCTGGACACATCTGGTGGAGCCTTGCAGTACACACCAACTACATGTACCCAAATTGTCATGGTATGTGCTATGCTACATAATATGATCTTGCGAAAACAGCTTCAGCAGGACCAGCATAGGGCTGGGCCAAACAGCCCCCCACCATTGCCAAGGCCACCACAGGCACAGCGTGACTCAGAGGAGGAACAACCTGAGCCTGCCCCAGTAGGCAGAAGGAGGCGTGCCCAGTATGCCCTGGCCTTGGCAAAGAGGCAACGCATAGTACATACATTGGCTCAGTAGGAACCTTGGGAATGATACCCCTCTCTGACTCACTCATATAGTAACAGGGATGCCTAACGTGACACAACCTGCTCACAAACATGTACAGGGAAGTGTAATATGTGCATCCGACAGAGGCAGCCCTGCAGCACCACCTGAGGCATGAATGCTATGTGTTAAGTAATGTAACACCAAGTACCACATGCACACCTGAGGACCCCGACTAACATCCTACCCTCAACAAGCAGCATGCCACAACATGACAACGAGATGATGAAGTGCAACAATTGACTGAAGTATTGCAGTTAGGCAAAGGGGACCCAGTGTGTGCCAGTCTGGGATGACATGCTGAGCATGACATGATGCACCACCTGCTAGGACTGGCGTGCACCTATCAGTGCAGGCCGTATGGATACTGGCAAGGCTGTTGTCACGCACAGTGTGCCCTGAATAGGTAAGGCTCAAAACACAAACCTATCTCCATAGGTACCAGAAGGGATAAGAATAAGATAAGGGATAAGTTGAAACAGCAAGATGCATGCAGTCTAAGCTCACCCAGTATGGAGAATGTTGATAACTGTGCTGTAACAGAAGTCTGAGGCAAGGCTCACAACAGCACCCTGACACTACCAGGTTACACCTCATACTGTGCTGTACATCCTCAAAACTTGGAACAAGCTACAAAAGGAGGGTGACTAGCAAGAATTGTCAAGGATAACCACACCCCCATGTTGGTACCACCACAAAAAGCAGCATGGACTAGCCATGCTCAAGTAACAGTGGCTACAACTGCCCCCCAGTTTAGAGCCTGCTACAGACTACTGGCCCAACACCAGGAACTGCATCCGGCCCATGCTGGAATACATGAATATATCAAGTCCTCCAAACCACATTATATTGGGCGACTGCAAATACCCAGACACATAGACTGGGAGCATTATACCAGCTGCAACAGTGTAGGACAAAAGTTCATCGAATCCACAAACCAAAAGGCCCAGGAACAACGTACCACCCCCACAAGAGGGGTAAGCATACTGGATGTGATAATCAGCAACATGGAGTGCGGGATGTCAAGATGAGAAGTGTATTGCTCACTGGTAAAACCAGACCATATAGTAATCACACTGGATATACAAATCCTGACCACAGTCCCTGGCCGGAAAACCACAGTGGAAAACATGTGCTAAGCAATATTTGCACACCCCAAACTGATGTGGAATCCATTAAAGGTCCTGTGCAGGTGCAAAATATGGGCCACACCCCAGAACCTGTAATACAGCCATTCCATGAACACTGCCAGGAATGCTTGGATTATGCAGTCCCAAATTAAAACAAGACACAGTGCCTAAATCTGGCATGGTGGACACCAGCCATAACCAAAACATGCAAGAGAATGAGGAAGCTACTACATGATAGAGCAAACATGAACAATGAAGTAATTACTGATCAGTAGTATGGCAATAAAATCTGTCCACACATGCAATCCACTAAGGCCAGCCACAACAAGTGGAATCTGTGAATCCTGAGGCAATGTTACACCTGCCCCAAGTACACAGACAACCCCCAACTCCACCCAAGAAATACAAATTTATGTGAGAGATGCAACCATCCATCCAAACCGGAGGCAGAGCTCCCCCAACTCAGTACACCCAAAACAAGTCAGTAGGAGAAGGTAACCACACACACCACAAACACATACCCACATAGACCTATCACAACTGCAAACCAAACACATAAACACAGAAATACATTCCCAGAGGCAGAAATCACAAACACAGCACACCAACAGAGGCCTCTAAAGCAGACACCCAATGAAACAGCCTCCAAACATAGCACATGCAACACATAGCACACAAAGCTGCTGTGCCAAACAGTCACAGGCCAGAAGGAGAAACAACATGCCTGATACAGTTGTAATAGGTGACTCCATAGTCAGACACACTGCTGTCCGCACACCAGACTGAACAAGGGAAAGGGTACAGTAAGCTGCCTGTAGGCTGCCACAATATGCCACATAACAGAAATATGTAGGTCACTCCAAAGCAAATAGAAATATGATGCAGTCATAGTCCATGCTGGTGTGAATGACCTGAGATGTACTGCCCTAGACAACATGTAAAGAGACACAGATGAGCTATCCGATTATGTAGTCCAGGCCGGTATGACACTCACCGTTGGCAGCAACCTACCCTTACCAAGAATAATGCCACAGTACAAACATGGAATGATCAGTCATAGCAAGTAGCACACTTACTGGAGTCATTCCAAGGGGATACAATGTCTGTCTGCTTGGGATGTCATGCTTGACAAGCCATGCAGCTGCCCTTGGGATGGCCTGCACCTGTTACCCCTGGGCGTCTGAATATTGGATAAGGCCTTTGCCACCTCCATACAGCCTTTTGTAGGCAAGGCTGAAAAGACCGACCCACCACCCGAGAAAACATAAGTGGAAAGAAACATAAGGGAAATGCTGACCAATGCCAGATGTGTACACCCCAATATGCATGCTCGAGGCCATCCCCAGAATAGAGAACATCGATGTCTGTGCAGTGACAGAAACCTGCTGCAAGGCTCCTGACAGCACACCAGCACTACCAGGTTATACCGTGCCATGTGTCATGGCCCCAAAACCTGGAACATAACATAAAAGGAGGGTGAGTATCCATAGGCAGCACAGACACCCATACGTCCAGGTAACTGACAATGCACAAGGCAGTGGAGGTCACCCATGTGCAACTAACTGTGGCAAGACTGCTGTGCAGTCTGTAGCATGCTACAGACCGCACTCTCACACACAATAACCCCCCCCCAACCGTCCTGAAGACACTGGACAGTATGAATGTCCCACCAAATACCAAACAAGGTACCACGAATTACCACATAGGTGGTAAACCATTATGTATGGAAGGAGTAACCAGGGACCTAGGGACACAAGTGGACAGTAACCTGCTATGTGACACCCACATTGCCAATGTAGCTAGGAAGACTGTCTACATGTGACACCATATCAGGAAAGGAGTCACATCTACGGCAACAGAGGTCACTGTGCCCCTATACTTTTCCCCAATCACACCCATAATCTAGTACAATGCCTCATATGGGATCTACCTTACTTGACACCTGCAGCAGTTAGAAAGACCTCAAAGGTACCTCACCAAGAGGATAAAGTGTCTCACATATATGTCATATGCTGCCTGGCTGTAGACACCCCAGCTGACTCCAGTCACAGACCGCCCACACAGAGGCATTGCATGCCTGTCATAGGAGGCCATGCCCAACACAGGAGTAATGGACATGCTCCACCCCAGACAACACATATCCATTGGAGCTGCGAGAGTGAGAGATGTCAACCTCAACAAATAATGAAATAGGATGTGCCAGTGGGACAGATACATAATCCAGAGGCTCCCCACACCCTGGACCAGTATCCCACTCCATGTTAGGCAGAGCCCCTCACTGACACTGTTCAACAGGAATCTTGCCAAGTGGATGGATGATTGTAGAGTTACAGTGGGGGTCTTCACTGTGTCATGTCCAGACAGAGGCACAGCAAAGCAAATCATAAATGGCCATAATATCCACATAGCAAGGGGTCTCAAAGCCACACACACTCTGGCTAGGCTAACAAATGCCCAGGGTGGATAGCCTAGTATGAACCTATGAACCTATGTAGATACAAATTGTACAGGACACTAAGGAGAATCCCAAGGCTTACACAACTGATGGTAGGAGCCATGTTGGGAATTCACAGATATGCCCTGAATCACACAAATACCACAAACACACACACATATTGCCAACATACATCCTGACAGGTGCAGTGCAAACCCCCCCACCCCCATGAATGCAGAATATCTATCCCAGCAGACTGCTGGCCCCCTGACATTGCAGATGCTGAGGTAACAGACAACATCTCCAAAGCAAAACACACAGCAGCAATGGTATGAGATGGTGTCCTGGGCTTAGTGCAACATGGAGTCTAAGATGAATGGAATGCCAAACCACACTACTGCTCAATGTCAGCCTTACCACAGAATATGTACCCAAAGAGCAGTGTACAACAACAGTGGTCCTTCTCAACAAAGGTGTTGCCTGAATGGATACTGAACAGTACTACCCCAGAATCCTGAGAAGCCCAGATTGCACAGCTATGGAAAGGATCAGCATGTACCACAGACATAAGGATGTTGGGGACCTACTGACACGGACCCAACCCAGTGTGGCCTTCTGAAATGCAGAGCCTGCTCCTAACCATGTTTGACTCAATTGAAACAGTCATTAAGGTCATTGATGAGGGCAATGTGCTCCACACAGTGTATCTGGACCTTGCAAAGGCTTCTATACAATACCCTACATGTTCAGTATAGATAGGCTCACCAGCGTAAATATAAACCCACATGTCAGTAGAGGGTTGCAAACCAGACCAAGGACAGAACAGACATGGTCAGACATGCTTCAGCCATGTCAGACTACAAACCAGATATAACTGACATCCCACAAGGCTTTGTCCTGGTATCTCCCTCGTCTGGTATATATGTCCCATAGGTAGAGGCAAACATGGAAGGACTGTGTCCTAACATGTTTGCAGAGACTATGAACTGCTCACCACATATGATCCACCAGCTGACACATGCATCCCACAAAAGGGCCACATAGAAACAGACAACTGGTGCCATAGCTATGTCAGCAAGCTAAGTGCAGAACGTGTATAGTCAACCCCGTGGATATACAGTAAGTGCCCACCAATTACCACATAGGTGTTAACCCATTATGTAGTTAACATGTAATGAGAGACCTGGGAACACAGGGTGATAGATATCCTGCAATGGACAAACATGTGCTGTAGTGTTTACAGAAACATACCATATACCCACCTAATCATGAAGGCTGTTAGATCTACATAAGGGGAGGTCATTGTGGCTCTGCAGTCATCCTGCATCAGTGGTACAATCGACTACAATAGCCCCTGTGGGATGTACCTCAGCAGACACCTCCATCAACTGTAAAGTCCCCAACAGTACCTCATCAGGTGTATCAAACAGCCTACACAGATGCCATGTGTTGCCTGTGTTGCTGGCATCAATAAACATGCTGCACCTAGTACAATCTGAATGGCAGTGAGCTATGCACATGAGAGACCTGAACCCCAGCACTGACTTACATAGGACAAGCTGTACTGTGTGATCCATAACACAGAAGCCACTCCCACCCATGAGTGAACCCTCAGCACAGGCTACCCATAGAGTCACTTATCAATCTTCCCCAATAGGAATCCTGATGGGTGGACGGAGATGGTAGGTTTATCCTGGGTATCACTGTCATGTCACAGGTAGACAGAGGCACAGTATACTAACCATGACATATGTCATGGCAAACTCCTCTTACAATGTGTGTGGAAGGACAAACACACTCTCCAACTTGCATTAGACATGGACTAGGGCACATCGCTAGTGTTTGCAATTGTACACCTATGTTGTGGAATACACTTACAATGTTGGACAAGCCTGGTGTAAGTAGTTCATATCTGAACAGAATGCAACATGGTCAGATGTACACAACTGGCCCCAACCAGGCTGTTGTGCCCACTATCGAAATGTAAAGCAGTGATAGCAGTAAAGCCCAGGATACTGTCCACCACAGTCAAAGTACTACCAGTACACTATACAGTACTACAGTGTTAGGTCAGTGTGAAAGGATGTTGACAACTGCATGCAAAGTATCCCATGCAAACACTGCAGGCACAGTATAATCCTGTTGTGTTCACACACAAAGCAGTTGTACAGTAACTACACAACATGACACACAACACACAACCATAAACGGGTGATAGTTTGTGAAGTTCACACACATCCACAAATGTGGTGAGCTGCAGAGTCCAACATATGGAATGCTCACACTGGGCATGCTCACACACTTTGACAACATGCCATGGGAAGGCTGAACTGGGCATGCTCACACACTTAGTCCAAATCTTGGTTTAGCAGTTGGACACACATATCTGGTATTGTTATGTGTTATGCCAGGAACCAACCACATTACAGCAGTCTGCCCAGTGCACACAGTTAAATGACTACAGAGACATACGTGATATAGTGGATCCCTCCCATATGCAAACATTTTCCACAGATGCAGAAGTTGTTCATACCAACAGGGAATGCTATGGCAATTAAGATATGCAAACAGTCTATCAGCAACAAATAATGTGCATTTGACAATTAAACATAATGGTGTAGAGGTCAACACTAGGCTGTTTGCCCTAGGGAATGACAGCTTAGCCATAGTGTTCTTGGTGTCTGCCTCCCCACAGGATGCACATTCCCCTTTCTAAACACAGATGATGTCAGCACCCTATAAGTACAGCAGGAGAAAAGAAACTTCCCAGTAATCCGAATAGCGCTCTGCTAATGCGTCCGTCTCAAGTATCATAACATAGTTAGGTAGGGGTTTCAAATCCTCCAAGTGCTCTGTGTGTGTGTGTGTGTGAGTGGGGTTGGTGTGTGTGTAAGTCTGTGTGAGGGAAATGTCCCTTTTGGCAAATAGGAAAAGACACTACAGGATGCACATTCCCTTTCTAAACACCGATGATGTCAGCACCCTATAAGTACAGCAGGAGAAAAGAAACCTCCCAGTAATCCGAATAGCGCGCTCTGCTAATGCGTCTGTCTCAAGTGTCATAACATAGTTAGGTCGGGGTTTGAATGAATGGCAAGTGTGTGTGTTTGTCTGAGAGGGGTTAGTGTGTGTGAGGGAAATGTCCCTTTTGGCAACTAGGTGAACAGACTACAGGATGCACATTCCCTTTTCTAAACACCGATGATGTCAGCACCCTATAAGTACAGCAGGAGAAAAGAAACCTCCCAATAATGCGAATAGCATGCTCTGCTAATGCGTCCGGTCCAAGTGTCATAACATAGTTAGGTAGGGGTTTGAATCCTGTGAATGGCAAGTGTGTGTGTTTGTCTGAGGGGGGTTAGTGTGTGAGGGAAATGTCCCTTTTGGCAAATAGGTGAACAGACTACAGGATGCCCATTCCCTTTTCTAAACACTGATGATGTCAGCACTCTATAAGTATAGCAGGGGAAGAGAAACCCCCCAATAATGCAAATAGCGTGCTCTGCTAATGCGTCTGTCTCACGTGTCATAACAGTCAGATAGGGGTTTGAATCCTGCAATTGGTGTGTGTGAGGAGAATGTCCCTTTTGGCAACTAGGTGAACAGACTACAGGATGCACATTCCCCTTCTACACACTGTTCAGCAGACGGCCATGGCTCTGGCACAAGTTGTCTGTTGCTATGATGCCCCTTTGGAAGATGCTTGTGTCAGCTGGGGAGTCGATTATGGTGTCCAGTTTGCAGTCATCTGCATATTTGGACAGCCACAGTTCATCCGTGTTGGCCTGTACCTCCAATAAATATGTACCAAACAAGAGGGTCCCAGGACTGAGCCTTCTGGGACACAACCTGTAACTGTTATGGGGTCTGGCATGGCTCCAGCAATGCTAACCATGTGGGTTCTGTTCTTGAGCCACTGTGCAATCCATCTAGTGACATAGGGGCTTATATTTAAGCTGGTGAGCTTCCCTAGAATGCCCAAGTGTGGTATTGTTCTGGCGTTTGCAAGGTCCAGGTAGGCTGTGTGAACCACCTTCCCGGCAATGGCCTTGGTGACTGTATCAAAGAAATCAACCGGTTACACGGTAGTGCTGGTGTGCTCTCAGTAGCCCTGAACCAGGCATCTGTTACTGCACAGATATCGATGTTTTCCATGCCAAGGAGTGTTTTGGGTGCATGCATCTGGAGGTTTAGACATCTGGCGTTGGGTAGCATTGCTCTTAGTGTCTTATCCCTTGTGATACCTATGAAGGTGGGTTTGTCATTTGAGCCCTGCCTAACATAGGCACTATGAGGGTAGCAAGAGCCTTTGCCAATATCTGATAGGCCAGGGGTGACAGGTGCAGGCTGTCCCTAGCAAAGCAGGTAGTTCAACAGAAGATGAATGTGTGAAGGTGTAGTGCCTGTGATTAGTTAGCAGTAGCATATATGACTGCTCACGTGGACACATGCCAGGCAGGTCATATGCACTGTGTCACAGGCAATGTACATGTGAACAGGTCAAACAGTGGCAACCTGTCAAGTGGGACATGGACATACATATAGTAGGCTATGCAGATGGCACTAGGAGTCCACAGAAGCTCTATAACTATGCATTGCAGGTGTGATTGGTATTCCAGGGTAATTGCAAGCAAACATGCATGCAAACAAAGATACAGTAAACAGGGCTCCATGTAGTCCATTGTACAAGAAACAAGCTGTACCAGTTCCATAAGGTAACACTGCAAATATGCAGGCACTATGCACATGTACATGGAAATACACAGGTCAGATGGCTAGGGTCCAGTCGCAGTGCACACAAGTGTATGGAACATGCATGTACTGTCAGGATGTACAATAACTGGATAGAAACCCATGTGCCCATACCTGCAGTAATACACATGTCAAATAACAGACACTGAGCCTTCTCTCAGTGGTTCCATACTTAGTAGGATGTATGCTCCCTGGCCTGCCACCACAGTATCCCTGACATATATGGGGACTCTCCCTCCTGTGACAGTCAGTTATGTGTGTTGGGGCTGTCTAGCATGGTATGAGATGTGTGCATGCAGTGCTAGGGTGCTCCTGTGTGTCCTGTACCAGTTGTGTAGTTCTGCACACATATCAACATCCTCAAACATTTGCATTGCAGAGTCTAGTGTGGGCAACATGCCACTTGCAATGTACATGTCCATCATTGTGTATTACTACATTCATTACCCTATCCCCTGTGCTACCTATGTATGTAGCCTTCTGTTGACATCATTACCACCAGTATGCCAACATGTGCAGATGATACACTATGGTACTTACCATGGGTGTAGACAACAGGACATGACAATCACACAACTACTGCATCAGGCATGCTGTGATATACCCACAATTAATTCAGCACACAGTACGGTTAACAACATGATACTATTACTACACATCTATGTGGTCACCCTGTGCATCAGCAACATGTTAACCTGTACCTGCACAGTTGTTACAGATTGCAGGAGGTGGCACAGTTTCATCATATGCACAGGGTGTGAACCTGGTATGCCTGAGTCAGCCACCCATACCACCAATTGACATGTATGTGTATGTGTATGTGTGTTGGTGAGGGACAGCAGTAGAAGGTGGGGCAATGTTGATGCAGTGTGTGCATGTATGCGGTAGCCCTAGGTGTTGTCAATTTGCATGTATGTATGGATGCACACAGTTCCACCTCATGGCTGCCATATACTGGTGTTTGTGGACAGCCACAGACTGTACCTGCCAGGTCATACAGATCAGTGTCTCTGGCCACGGACACGGTACCTGTGCCTTGCAGGGGTGCTACGGACCGTATCTGGTACCAACCCAGACTGGGTACTGTCATCAGAAGCAGGTGTTCGTTGACTGGACACAGATCCCTGTCGGGCCTGGCCAGAGCCCCGTGCACGTGGTCTCCTGGAGCGGACTGATGACAGCACAGACCCAGCATTGCTGGGGCTACTGCTGGCACTACGAGGGCAGCGGCCCTGTTGTCGTCGCCGACTGCCAGCTGCTGCTGTTGCTGGCATACGGCCGCGTCGGCCTCAACCGCCCACCATCACCCTGGCTCATGGACATGTAGTTGTGGAACCGGTCTAATATGTCCCCACAACTTCTGTCTACGACATCGGTGAAATCACGGATGGCAGCCGCAATGTCACGCATACTGTCAGTCATGGCTGTGCGACATGCTGCCAGCTCCCTCAGACCCTGTCTGGTGTACCGTTCCACGTGACTGTGCCTGCATGACAGTCAAAACATAGCCGAGGTTGTAAGACCTCTGTGGAATGCGCCTGACAGGGGCAGTACGCCCATGGATGCTCCCACGAGAACCCTGGACATCTGTCTGTGTGGTACCATCTCTGGGCCATGCCCATGGCTGCTGTGTGGGGAAGCATGTGCCACAGATACCACATTACCCTGGTCAATGCCCAGTGTATGCTGTCCATCACCTAGGGACAGTGGTGACAAGGGGTGTATTGGCAGTATAACTGTGCGCATTGATGGGGTCGACAGCTGTGTACTGTCAATTGGCTGACCAATGGCGGACCCTGGCATACCTTCCTGTGCCATTACACCAATGTCATCATTATCAGTACCCACGGCACCTGACTCAGGTTCCCTGCTACATGACACCAGAGCAGCAACAGAACCTGTGGGAAGGAAACAGGAAACACAGTTTACAATGTCTACACATTACCAGCGATGCACACATGCACAGGTGCACACATGCACACATGCACACATGCACACATGCACAGGTGCACACATGCACACATGCACACATGCACACATATGCATGTGCACACATGCACACCTGCACATGTGCACATGCGGCACATGCACACATGCACACATGCACACATGCACAGGTGCACACATGCACATGCACACATGCATGCACATGTGCACATGCACACATGCACAGGTGCACACATGCACAGGTGCACACATGCACACATGCACAGGTGCACATGCACCGCGTGCACACATGCACACATGCACACGTGCACAGGTGCACACATGCACACATGCACACAGTTTCACACAATTGTACAGTACTCAGTATGCGTGATATCAACACACAGACACAGACACACCTACATGCATACATAGAGCACTACTAAGTGAGCCAAATAGTACTATTACTATCAACACTATTACAGGAATTGTTAATACACACTCACCAGCATGGATAGGCTGCATTGCAGTTATACCAGAGGGTCCTGCAGACATGAAGAAACTAATGTCAGTGGGCACAACTGTGCCATTGTTACTGAGAATGATACAGGTCAGGAGTACAACAGTCGCCTTTCACAGGTCGCAGCTAATATTGAGGATATCACACTTGCACATTAAATACTATGGTGACAGCTACAAACCAAGGACACACCTCACACATGCATTAACTACCAGTGTACACAACAGTCAACTATACATATGACATATTACCTGCTCGTTCACCGTCTTGCTGCTGTGTGGCTCCAGCCTCCATCATGATGCATGTCTGCTGCTGTTGTTGCTGGTGGACTGGAGCCACTACACTCAGGAGTAGTCCCTCCAGTCTGGTGAGTGGGGGATGTGTAGCCACCCCACCACCTGTGGCGACCTGTTGCCTGTGGATATCTGACACACGCTGATGGACATGTCTGATTAAATCACTGCAGTGATGTCGTACCTGCTCATATGTCCTATTATGCATGCCTATATCATTTACCCGACGGACAAGGTCTTGCCACAGTGCAGCCCTCTCCTGCTGATTCTGGCTGGTGCGGAAAAGAGTATTGCATAGTCCGCACCAGGCTCTGGTGTATCTCCTCATCCTCAGCTGTGGAGTAGGTGGGGTTCAGGTGGGCCATGTACCTGAGAAAGAAAATAACCTGGTATCAGCAATATATGTCAGCAGACTTTGGCACACATACTACACATGCTACTCGACTGTTATGATACAACATATCTCACATATGTAGCATCTGTCTGTCTATTGGTGGATACACATGTAGATGGCCAGGTATCAGTGCTTTCGGCCAGCAACTGTGCAACAGTACCTGGCAGACGCCATATGACATACTACCAAACACCAGCAGTCAGAACACCGATTCAGGTCAGAAGCACCTCCTCACTCTGGGGGTTTGTATCTAGGTACTGTATGGCCTACATCGGCAACTACTGTGGGCTGACCACACACTGATTGCCCTGGATATACATATCCCACCTCCACCACCAGCACAGATGACTATAGTGCATAACATTACAGATACAAACTTTACACTTTGTAACAGTGATATGGTATCCTTACAGCCCACTGGGCCAGTGGCAGATACAACCCACAATGGTGACCCAATTGCTTTCTACAGACATCTCCAAGAATGCATGGATCATGCAATCCCATATCTGACCAAGACACTCTCCACAAAGGGACAGCATCCTGTCTGGTGGACCCCAGCCATAGACAGATTGTATTACAGAAGATGGAAGCTACTGCAAGACAGAGCATCATTCACTGAAGGGAGGGCATGTCTGAGCAGCACTGGTAAGTATCTATTTCCCATCATACTGACTACATGGGCAACATTGAGAGGGAATTCAAGAGTGACACTACAGATGACCAGGAGGCCTTCCTCAGTTATGTTAGCAACCTGGTCAGGAGCCATCCTCTATGCCCATAGGTAGTACACAACACATATTTCACTGACACCACAGATATCGACAACATTGTGGCGGACAGGTTCAGTGCAGGTGTCACCCCGCCCTCTCCCCTGTAATAAGGCATAGTTATCCCAGCTGACTGTAACCTCCCCGTCATCACAGATGTCCAGGTGAGACACCCGCTGGACAGCAGAATACACAACATGGATGGGACCTGATAGTATCCCCAGTTGCATGCTACATAACCTCTGACAGGAGCTAAACACACATATAGGAGTGCTATGTAACACTAGCCTGACTACAGGATATGTACCTGTACACTGGTGCACAGCAGCAGTGGTTCCACTCCATGAAGGAGGCACCTCACCATACCAATACAATACAACACAATACATTACATTACAATACAATACTATACAATATGCTATTGCCCCTGTGTCTACAGCAGCGTACTGTTCTGCTACCCTGACCATTGTGACACATGTGGTGTGATGGTAACTGCTGCTGTCACACAGTTACACAGGGTGACTCATATGGCATATTACCTATCTGACTAACATTCAGCAGGGGTATGTATGACATGTACTCATGGGGAGTCTCGCTTCTTAACACTGTGTGGTTTATTGCAGGGTGTGTCTTATCTGTGAGTAGGAACTCTTACCTCCACATGTGCACACTATTGCAGTGGCACGGACAACACACAGCAGACATGTAGGTTGTGGATGGTGGGAGGTGTTACTATGGTTGTTGGACATCTGTCATGGGTGTGACCTCCATATGTAAATCTGGGAGTGGTAACCTCTATGTGGGTAGCATATGTGTACTCTGTGGTGTTGTCAGTCACTGTGCATTGGTAATGTTTGAGTCGTTGTCACAGTGTTGTACATGTCACTGTGTCCTTCTCCATATCTGTTGCTGTAATGTGAGGTCCATACCATGGCATCCATTATGTGGTGTGGTGGGTACACTGTCCTACATGTCCATACCTGACTCACCATGTCTGGACACATACCATGTGCAGGTATTCCAGGGATAGTGTGCCACTGTGACTATCATTGGGGCCACTATTCTACACATTTCTGACCCTGCTCACCCCTGACACATGCAGTGGTGGGCGGCCAATCACATATCTGGTGGTTACTGGTGTGGGTGATCTGGAATGTGGTATGATACTCCGGATTTGACACTGGTGTTCACTCCATGCCTTTGTCACCAGGCACCTGTTGCAATACATCTGTACACATGTGCCTCACTCAGACTTTATATACATCTCTCTCTCTCTCTATATATATATATATATATATATATATATGTATATAGATATATCTATATGTATATAGATATATCTATATATATATATATATATATATATATATATATATATATATATGTCCGTATACATATACACATATATATTGATGTACATATATTGCCATAGATGTGGAGGGGGCACAGAGGGGTGTGAGTGACAGAGGGGGTGGGACAGGCTGTGTTGCAGGTCATCATATACAATCATACCTGTAGGTAGTCAGATCAGTCTGTCTATGTATATGTATCTACATATATCTATATCTGCATGTGTGCATTACATACATATGTTGGTACAATATTCTATCGACATCTGTCTATGTATTCCTACATCTCTCTCTATATATGTATACATATATGCATATATATATATATATATATATATATATATATATATATATATATATATATATATACATATATATATATATATACACATACATATGTTGACATACATACATATCCATATGTTAGACAGGTATATCAACATATTTGTCTACCATACTGTATACACACACTAACATACTGCTAAACATACATAGCTGTGTAACCTAATTTGTACATGGCACTACAACCTACAATCAAACAACATTGATATGTGCACATACATGCTCTCACATACAAATGTATGTACAGCCTTCACTGATAGTTGCTGTATGTCTCCTGCCCTTTACACATCTTCATATACATATGGATACAGACCAATGACACATATGGAGGGTTCACAGTATGTAGACCTTTATAGTATTACTTTACATTACCTGTGTTTGTCACAGCTGCTTCTGCTGCTGTCTGGTTCTCTGTCCTGCTGCTCCACTTCCCAGTTGTCAGCTTTCAGGTAGCTGTTGCTGAACAATTCGTTTCTGTCTGCTTAATTGCAGTTTTCTCTGTCTCTCTCTCTCTCTCTCTCTCTCTCTCTGTCTCTCACGTCCTTCTCAGGGTGCAATGAAAGTATTGCATGCGTGGACATGGAGTACAGCATACTTTTGTAGGTATCTGCATATGCCCATGTGATGGCCTCTGCACCAATTGTTAGCCAGCATTTGCTAATTGCATGCAGCCAGTTGTGTACTGATTGCAGTTCTCACTGTGATTTCAGAACAGTGCTATAAAAAGGTGTGTGAGATAGGCGTAGCCCTTTCAGATGTTAAGGGCAGGGACCATGCTGTTATGCTGTGGACAATGTTCTGTGAGTGTAAAGGTTGGTATCTCTCTCATAATTCCAGGTGTGTTGTAGATTAACATTCCTCCATTCCTTTCTCCAGTTTCATGTACTAACTGTGTATGTACACTGACAACTACAGCTACTACTATTGTTAATGTGTGTGTGTGTGTGTGTGTGTGTGTGTGTGTGCTTTCCTTTCACATTTGCTTGCACTCTGTTGCTAAGTCTTCAATAGTTGCCCTGTACAGTCACTACTTGTATGCCTGCTAGGTGTCTTGACTGTAGTGTGCTGCTGTAGCTTTCCTATTTTCCATGTACATTCACACCTTGGTATGCTTGCTATATCTGCTAGGGTGTTACAGCATGCAGTGTGGTCTGGCCATGGTGTGGGCCTTGACATCTATTAGGGTATTTGAGTATGCTGCTAAGCAGGCCCCAGAGACCTTCAGGTTTATCAGTTATGTGCCTCATGGAATGGTACATATCAGTGGGGTACACCCATTAAAATGTCTGGTATGCTGCAGTTGTGACTGTGGGTTAGCATGAGCATATGTATTACTACACTTTTTCTGCCGTGCGAGTGGTGAATACTTTCCGGACTCCATAGTTACCATTGCATGTGTTACACCTTTCTGCCTACTGTTTGTACATTTCACATGGGGTCTGTGGGGCATCCCTGTAAGACATTCACTGTTGCTATGTCTAGGTTCTTAACTATTCAAATATGGTGGTGTTGGACCCGTCATGTGTACAGATATTTGCAGGCTGTCCACATTTCTGCCTCATAATTTGGTCAATATCTCATGCACACCTTTATCTGGCAAGTCAGTCTGGGCTCAAGTCAGAATATGGTGACAAACATTCAAGTTCCAGACTGCATACCCTTCCAAACATCCCACAAGGTGTGGACCCTGTTACTTTCAGAACTGTCTGCGTTTGTTGTAACTTTATTTGTAATGTGTCCATGGTTTTGGGCCTTTGCTCCACATATTTTATTACTTGGTCCGGATGTGTTCCTGTAAGAGGTTGTGGGGTATGGGCAGTGCTTATCCTGCTGTGAGTATGTGTGTGTCTTGCAAGGTGCTATGGTGACATTATTACCTACTAGCTTCCAACTAGCATGGCTGTTTCTGTTCACACACTACTATTATGGAAATTCACCAGTTTTGTTTGTGATTCTAAATGTCATGCTTTGTGTACTACACATCTCTATTCCCTTTACATTCATTCCTACTGTTAAATGATATATTTACTTTAGCACAATGTTTCTATACAAGAGTCATGGCTTAGTGGTAAGTCATGCAGACTATAGTTGCCAAGGTCCTGGGTTCGGGACTCACAGTGGGATTTTATTTTTCATTTGAACTGAGTACAAGACCTGTCAATCAAAGTGCCTAAGGCACTTTTAAGCAGTTGTAACCGGGTTAGCTGGTTTTGCGAGCTCACTTGCGCACTGGCGGTTAGCTCAGCAGCCGCACACCTGCTTACAACCACTTAAGCGTGCTTACTCTTGCACACCAGCTATTTTCCTTGAAAGAAAAGAAAATGGGGAGACAGGAAAGTGGTGAAAAGGGGTCACAAAGAGGGTAAGACAGTAGGGAAACAAGCTTGGGATGTGCAGGAGGGATGTAGGTAAGACCCATAGCTGCCCATTTCTTCAGCAGCTACAGCTGTGCATATGTATGTAATTTGGTGTGACATTTGAAACCTTCCACCCCTGAGAGAGGTGTCAGGACAACAATAATACTTGTTGTACAGCCAATTGGAATTGATAGGTTCCATGTCCAGTAAACATGTGTGCGGAATGGGCAGCTATGTATGGGGCGTAATTTTTTTGTGGGTACAGAGTGCCCTTTTTTTTTTTTCAGGTGAGAGTGGTATGTCAGGTGAAGGTAGTCGGTACAGCTGGGGAGGTAGGTTGGGTAGGTTAACAGACAAGACAAACAAGACGCATACAGGGGCGGTGTATGACACATGTGGGGGGGTTACACAATTGACGGGGACGGAGGTTTGGATATCCAGAGCCCATGAGCCCACAGATGGCAACAGTGGAACTGATATCCCCACCCATAGGCAGTTGCCACTGTTCCTTCACTGCCCAGGACGGGGCTGTGCTGGGGGCTGTGTAGGTGGGGCAACGGGCATGCCCATTAGTTGCTCCACCCGTGCCTCGAGCTGGCGTAGGGGCTCGAGGACAGAGTCCCGAATCTCCCTACGCACCACAGTCCGGACGCTACGGAGGGTGAGTGGTGGATCTCCTCCGGCCACACTTGCAGAGGGGCGAGCCCCATCCTGCAGCGCTTCCACCCGCAGGTGGCACAGGGCCACCGGAGGAGGGTCCGACTCGGCACTAGTGCGAGGTGCACTGGCCACCTGAGGTGGGAGAGGTGGGTCGCTGGAACCCGCCTTCCCTGTCGTTCTATGTTTTTGCATTATGTCATGACAGTTTGGGTTAGTGACATTTAATACCATTCACAATTAGTTGTAACAGCATGCATTAGTATTCCCATTAACCAAACACCCAGATATTCACACCATTGAACAGCGTGCATAACACATGCATAATTTGAACAGTAATACACAGTCCAACAACATGCAGGGTTGATTGATGGCAACAGGCCATCAGGTGTGGATGTATGAACAGGGCAGATGCATCAACAGACATGCAAATATATATGACCCAACAGGACAGATGTCCAGGGGTGGTAATTGTGATTGCACATACCATTTTCACGTGGAATGGGTTATAGGTGGTTAGAGGGTGGGGTAAATAAAGTAATATTAACACCTTCAAATACAAATACATATGCTGTATATTTCTAATAGCTACAGTTATATACACACTACTGTTCTAACTACAGTGTCCTATATGTTAACTACTTAACCTTGCAGATGGAAATGTTACTGCAACATCAATCTACATTTTATTGCTGTTCATACACATTCATATTGAGCTTTGTTCAGATACATCATCCTGTTACCTGTGCTTGATATACTTGTGGACAAGTGTGGATGTTTGGTATATCTGACAATCATCCTATCTGCGTATTTCAGACTGGGAGAAACATATCCAGATGTTGGTGTACACATTCCACATGCAGCAACACTTTGAACAGATTTTGCTGTTTGGTTCTGAGTCTCACATGCATTTAATTCTGTCCTAACTGCAGTATGGTTTATTCAGGGCTTATAACTACTGTATTGCTGTATTCCTGACACTTTCTCACACTCTCTCACTTGCTTTCATGTTACTATTCAGACTGGTACTTCTAGGCTTTATTGACATGTTTTAACAACAGTTATTACAGTTCTTTCCAGCAGTCTCACTTCTGTCATGTTTCAGTATTTCCACAGGGATATATTTCACACATGTGATTTCATCCTCTTCTGCAGCTATACTTTACATGCTGCTGCAGGTTGTGTACTATTTTCTTACAGGCAGGGCAGTTTTACTCAAAAATATATGTTGGACAGTGTCATGTTTAGTTTACACTTACAGGCTGGGAACTGTTGTAATCAGGCAATACTTGCATACACTTTCACACTGTTACTTGCAGATTTAATTCCTTCCTGGCTACACTGCACTCTTTTGCTGACTGTCATACATTTATAAATCTTTACAGTTACTAGTAGTGGATTACTGACCTGCCTGGTGGCGCAACGCACCAGCCTATCGGCATAGGCTCTGCGGTTCGCAGAACGGACACCTGCAGCTGTAATATAAATGAAGTAATATTGGAATACACATCTCCATATTTCAGGTAGTTTAACTTTCTACATACATAATTAATTGTTACTTACTCAGTGGTGGGCGTTGGGTGATTGCCGGGCCTCCTGGATCCAAAGGTTCAGTTGGTCCTGCTTGCGTCTCTTCAGGTCCGCATGGTGGTGACGGACCTGCTCACCTGTCCTTGGAATTCCTGTGGCACTGGTGAGTTCATGAGCCAACTGGTCCCACGCCTCAGCCCTGTACGCTCCCCAGAGGACCTGGCCCTGCATGAGTTGGGCCTCATGGTTGTGGACTAGGAGCCAGGCCATGTACCTGGACTCCTCAACACCCCACCTCTGCGCTCAGCGACTACCCTCACCTACACCTGACATTCTGCCTGCAGGTCTGTTCTACAATCGTTTATGCTGTGTATTCCCGCCTATGGGGCTTATATAGTCCGTTTTCCCACATATCTGTGATTGGCCAGTTTGGAATTGTATCAACTTCAGTAAACCTGCATTGTCATGCTGTAGTTTGTATTCATTCCTATATATGAGCTAATATTGCATTTCTGGGTACTGCTGTCATGGCTTAGTGGTTCTGTACCTTGACTATGGTGTATAGTATCCTGGGTTCGAACCTGGCCACTGCTTTTTATTTTTCATGACTGTCTAGACATGTTGAGGGGTGTATCTGTGTAAAGGCAGTTTTGATACGGCTTGCTCAACGTTGCCCGTCGGTTAGCTCGTTTGCGGTCGCGCAGCTCCGCAAAGCGGGTACGCTGCTTTAAGCCTCATTTGGCTATCGGCACGCATATTCGCTCAGCTCAGTTAGGAGCACATATATTTAGCATGGTAAACCACTGCTCAGCTACGGGCACTCAGTTTGCACCAGTTGGACCAATGCTTATCCACGGGCACATACACTCACTCTGTTCTACTGTAGCTCAGCTATGGGCACATCTGACAGTTTATATTCATTTCTTAGCTCACATTTATTCAATATAAATGGGATATTTCATTGCATTTTACATATATTCTGGTTTTATGTGTACATATGTGTCAGGGACTTGTTTCCTGCTTATTTTGCAAAAAAAAAATTTGTGTTGTGGGGGCTCGAACCATGAATGCCTGCTCTGCAGCCGGCATCTCTACCACTACGCTATTGCTTCCTGGTTTATTTTGCATATTTAGTTCTTATATGCTTTCCCACTGACTGCTAACTGTAGCTGCTTTCACGGACGCACGCAAACGAGCGCACTCACGGTTAAACATCTTTACAATTTAAAAAAAATATGACATGTTCATTTATATTTCTTTTATATGTTTATGGTCTGTAGGGGCATGTGTTGTGTTGTGTTTATTCACATTTCCGTGGACTCTGTTGTGGGTGTCTACTTTGGGCACTTTTAGACTTCTGGGGGCGTGTCCGCTTGCAGGGCTCAGCCTACGGACACGCCCCCTACTGTCTTACACGGACCGTGTTAGACTTAGGTGTGATTCAGCATGCTCTCATGAATATGCAGAGCATGCTGACATCACTCCGTTTAACTGCAGCCTCCGTGTAAGAGTTATAACTCTTACACGGAGGCTTCGTGAATCCTGGGTGTCTTTTGGATTTGTCTCTTGTGTATGCTAATTTGATAACCAAATTCCCTTCACTCCTTTTAATGAGTTCTTATAATGAATGCTGAAACATTATTTTATTAAATTAACACACCTAAATTAATCAGATTTATTACCCATGCTATTGAATTCCACAGATCAGAATATTATCTGCTCACAGATACCAAAAGATTTACCCCAACACCACCACGTAAACCTATAAAATAAAAAAAAAATAAAAATCATAAAAAAAAAAAAATATTGAGACAAAAGGACTTATTGGATGTGTATATATATATATATATATATATATATATATATATATATATATATATACATATATATATATATATATATATATATATAGTTTTTATGATTTTTTTGTTCATTTAAAGTATGTTTTTAATCTTCACTTTTGAATGGGCCTTTGAGAATACACATAGTTTGTGGCTTTAATTGAACGGATATATGGAGTGAGCTGTTGGGAACCATGAGAAAAATAGTGGTTTTATTTTGTTACCTAAAGATTTAGCCTACTATCAAAAGAAAACAATCTCACTCAAATTAAATTTTTAGTACTACTGTGATTAAGCATGTTTGCACTCTGTGTCCTCAAGTGCCACTATTTTGCACCGATTTTGTAGCTGCACTGCATGTACATTCTATTAGCTATCCATGCTGTTAACTAACTCAAGCTCCAGTCAAATCAGTATTATACTGGCCAGTGTATCCCATCTATGAATCCTACATAATAATATGGTTGTGCTGCTGTATAAATTTCTTCTGACAGCTGTTGCTGTGTTTTGCATGTGGGTCTTCCTTCAGATTCCCAGTTTTACATTGTTAATTTTAATCTGATATCACACTGTGTAAAAAGTGGGAATATAACATTTCAGCTAAAATGGTGATCTTGTGCTGATGGCAACATTTTATTAATGCTTTGCAAAGTTTTGGTTCAACACACATTCATATCTTTAGTAGTGCCTAACTTTCTTTCTCCTTACATCTACACTTTCACTCCTGTTTCACGTCTAGCCTGCACCCCTTAATCAGAACATGGCTTCTCCTTACGTCTGCACTTTCAATCCTGTGTCAAGTCTAGCCTGCACCCCTTAATCAAAACATGGCTTCTCCTTACGTCTGCACTTTCACTCCTGTGTCAAGTCTAGCCTGCACCCCTTAATCAGAACATGGCTTTTCCTTACGTCTGCACTTTCACTCCTGTGTCAAGTCTAGCCTGCACCCCTTAATCATAACATGGCTTCTCCTTACATCTACACTTTCACTCCTGTGTCACGTCTAGCCTGCACCCCTTAATCAGAACATGGCTTCTCCTTACATCTGCACTTATACTCCTGTGTCACGTCTAGTCTGCACCCCTTAATCAGAACATGGCTTCTCCTTATGTCTGCACTTTCACTCCTGTGTCAAGTCTAGCCTGCACCCCTTAATCAGAATATTGCCAGGGAGTTACAGTCCACTTTAGCATCATTCTTTCCCAGCTTATCAGCACACTGTTTTCTGAGGGAATACTGCGGTAAGACCGAGGACCTAGAAAGTTATGGGTAATATCCTTACAAATCACTCTGGGTGCAGCAGTAGATTGCCATTTTGGCTTTCTCACAGAAGCAGAATGCAGGGCACCTGTCTAATTTATGATAAATTCCTCTTGCCGAGGGTGCACTGCTAAAGTACAGACATTATTCCATGGAGATCTGTAAGTGCAGCTATCATGTTTTACTTGAACTGCTTTAAAACATAATAACCAAACCGACAAATCTCAGTGATGTAATGTTCATGTTTATCACTATATAATCGTAATGAAGTATGAACATACCACTCAAGCTACTTAAGAATTCTGGACAAATTCAAAAGTACTGAGGGGACAAAGGATCTAAATTAGGGACAGTGTGCATATAGGGACTTAAAGGTTAGTAAAACGCCAAGTGTTAGATCAACCATGCATTGTCTGAGCAATAAGACTTATGAAACTCCAATGCCAACCACTATTGATTTACCATAATCCTCCTGGTTTACCAGAAAATCAAGACTAGTATGAAAGACAGTGTGAAAACTATAAGGCAAAAACAGGGAAGTTCAACATCAGGGTCACTTTAGAGTTATGGATGCTGACCCATTTTCTGCTTCATGAGAAAGCCGATATGGCTTTCTTACAGTACAGTAATCTGCAACTGCGCCCAGAGTGAGTTACAATGATGTTACTCACAACCTTTAAGTCCATGTTCCTACCACAGTATTCCTGTACTGACATATCTTACACTTGTGGCATTGCAGCATATCACTTGTATTTTTTCCCTTGCCATTAACACTCAACCCTTTATTATTTGATCTTGCCATAATTTCTTTGATTTAGGGACTCCATTTATAAATAAAAGTGGGATCATTACTGACCAAATAAAATAATTCCTGATTCCCACTTATTCTTGGAATTCTTAAAAACATATGTTAAATTCATTTTTCTAGTGTATACCTTTGACCTACTTATAGTGTCCACTAATCCTGCCCTACAAGATGGATTATATAATTTTTTTTTAAAACAAACAGTTCCACAACTTACAGAAAACATATACAGCTTAAAGTCCATGGGGATCTTTACATTTTCTTCCCTTGGTAATTCTTTATCATTCTGTTTGTTTTTACTGGGACTCAACTCTTGTCTTACTAGGGATGCTGATTTTTGAGGAGCAGCTTGTGTCCATAACGTGCCATTCTTTTCGTTGTGTGCCCTCAATGTGAAAACAGCTTCCCGTTGAACTCTCACTGTTGTTATCAAATGGCACTGGTAGATTTTAATGCCTGCTTGGAACTCCATCAGTCAGATATGTTCCCTATGACCTTGTGTTTTACCACATGTATATCTTTTAGCATTCATTGGAGACTGGTTCTTGACAGTAATTTGTGAAAGAGAGGCCTTATTTTTGTGAGATACACTTATTATGCAATGTACATCCTTGATGGATATGCAGTCTAGTGAATCAAGTTTCTTGTTGTTGTTGAAGGCCCTCCCCTCTGTAGCACATTCATTTTAATCTCTTATATCTCTGTCAAATGTTTTGTTCTGTTTAGTACATTGGAACACATCCTCCTTTCTTAACCTTGTTAAATGCTAATGGCTTCCATTCTAGCAGCAATCTCCGATGCAGAAGCTGTTAGAGAAAGTTTGTCATCTAAAACTGATAATCTGTCTTTGTGCACCTGTAGATCCTTACATTCATGTTCTATCAGCAACTGAACCAAAGATAAGCCTGATTCCTCCAAAGACAAGACTGGTCAAAACTCACTACTATAGGTACACCCTATAGGATTCTTGATAAGCCATAAGCCATGGGGAACCCTACCTCTGTCATTGCTGGCTTTAAAATATGTAGAATCCCACTACAAACGTTTATATTTTCCACAAAACCTTCTCCAATTCATTAAAAAAATTCTACCTTCTTCAATAATATATGAAACCTACCTTGTTTCAACACAGACAACAGTAATCTTCCACTCCATATTAGAAGTCATACCTCTCTTCCTAACTTCAAACATGACCTTATTTTGTACCTCCATAACAACCCTATATGTACCTGTAACCATCCTGCTTAACCCCTCCCTTTCCATATTCCCATTTCTTCACTAGACTTATCAAGACCTTTTTCCTCTTTCTTATCTTACTTTATCCTACTGCTCTTCTTTCTATACCCTCCCTCTTTATATATTTACTTCACCCTGCTGCTCTTCCTTCTATACCCTCTCTCTTTATATATTTACTTTATCCTGCTGCTCTTCTTTCTATACCCTCCCTCTTTATATATTTACTTTATCCTGCTGCTCTTCTTTCTATACCCTCCCTCTTTATATATTTACTTTATCCTGCTGCTCTTCTTTCTATACCCTCTTTATATCACTTACTTTATCCTGCTGCTCTTCTTTCTATACCCTCCCTCTTTATATATTTACTTTATCCTGCTGCTCTTCTTTCTATACCCTCCCTCTTTATATATTTACTTTATCCTGCTGCTCTTCTTTTTTTTTTCTCCTCCCTCTAGATCACTTCATTCCTCCTCTACTCCTATCTTCTTTTGCACTTTCCTTCTTCTGA
Source organism: Protopterus annectens (assembly GCF_019279795.1). NCBI lineage: Eukaryota > Metazoa > Chordata > Ceratodontiformes > Protopteridae > Protopterus > Protopterus annectens. Next base: position 177,831,940 of record NC_056735.1, on the reverse strand, counting down.
ACTTGTATATAGCTATGTACTATTCCTTAGATTACATTTATTTTTCTTATCCATTGTATCCATAAGTTTGTTTTGCTCTTTATATTGTTAACTTTCTATTTGTATGTATTTGTATGTTTTGTTCGGGGCTTTTCCCCTCTTGTCTCCACTGAAAATGGGTAATTTCTTACCCAGTTGGACTAACCCGGTTAACAAATGTGAAATAAATAAATAAATAAATAAATCTCCCTTAAATAATGGAGAAAAATTCAGAAGAGGTAATAGGGACAGTGATTTAAATTATAGGAAATATTGCTGGCAGATTTTGTTCGATGCATGCACAGGAAAAGGACTTAACATAAGTGTGCACTATAAGTGTGTTTTAAAAAGAGGCATTTTGCAATTTCTTAATTGTAGTAATGTAAAACATGTTTAACATATTTAAAAGCTGGGATTTGCAAATTTTGTTAGGAGTCTGAGGAAGTGTAATTTAAATCTTAATTCATTTTAAAGCCAAAAGAGCTTACTTCTGTTGTTCTTTTGTCATTAAAATTAATTGAGAAAGATACAATTTATAGAGTATCCTCTAACTATTATTTTGGTGACATTCATCTATTCTTCCCTGCAACAGAATATCACCTAAAATTGCATCCAAAATGTTTACCTCTGCCCATGGTAAGTTCCCAACTACAATACCATTGGACAAGATGAACTATCAGGAGGTGTAGTTTGTGCAATTAAAACTAATCTAGTATATGCTTCACACACACATTTGTAAAAGAGAATTAAAACTGGTTATGTGGCACAGCAGATAGTGTTGTTACTTTATAGCAAAGGGTTCTCTGGTTCAGTTTTCAGTTAGGTGTCCTTCTATATGAAGTCCATGTGCTCACCATGGGTTCATGTGGATTCTTGCCAGGTATTCTGGCTTTCTACTTCATTCTAAAGCTATGCTGTATGTGGATGGTACACTCAAAACCCACCATAGGTGTGAGTGTATGTGCATGTGCGTCATACGGAAGAACAACTAGAACAGGGCTAGCTACCCAGTGATATGAAGACTGGCTCTAGGGAAGTCACTATTCATATGACACCCTGTCCTCATGTGCAAAACATAGAAAGGAGGGATATGGATGGATGGATGGATGGATGGATGGATGGATGGATGGATGGATGGATGGATGGATCAATAGAGTGATAGTTAAATAGATCTATGGATGGATCTCGCCGATATCTGGCAGCAGGCTATTGTGGTCTAAATGCACAAGAAGGATCATTCTACGAACTTCAGTAATGACAGAACAAGCATGCTGGTCAGGTTGATGAGCAGAATCATCATGGAACTTATTCAGAAAAAAAACACAAGAAACCAGTGCAGTGCTATCCAAACAGATATTTTAGGCTTAACCTTATACATTTCTGAGTATGTGTCTGACACCCTAGATAACAGTTTATCTGTCTATGCAGCTTTCTTTGATCTGATTGACAATATTTGCACTATACTGCATGACAGAATCATATGTAAATTCAGTGGTTTGGAGATTAATGAAGCAGTAATAACTTCCATGGTTGGTTTCATGGTTGTTCACAAGAGATAAGAATAGGAGTCTCCTGTCCCACTATTCCGTTACGTGACTGGAGGCCTCAAAGCTATAGCCTAAGGCTGTCTGTTTTGGCATCATTTTCTCAGATGTCAACATTAACTCCATAATCTATCTCACCAAATATGCAAATGACAAATCACTTGGGAGCCTTAACCTGAACCATGATGACACCACTGCACTCAACTTTACACATGAGCAGTGCATTAGAAATGCAGTAGAAATGATTGTTGTGACAGAAAAATGTAGTATTCTGGCATTTAATGCCCATCCCGTGAGTGCTATATCCTACATGGACAAAATGACAAAAGACTTTAGAGTCCTTGTAGATATTAGCTTTCCTTTGCTACCACACCCTGTAACATGAACATTGTCTCTAGATGGCAGTCATTGTTGATGTCACACCCACTCCTACATCAAAAACAGGATATGAGTGGGGTTGTGGATTGATGGATGGAAGGATGGATAGGTGCTGTCATCTACAGAGCACACAGAGTTGACTATTTGATCCTGCATAGAGCTGACAACCATGCCAGAGAAGTAAGCGATCCCCTTGTATACTGCTGTGTAACTTGATCACATGTTAGCCAGAGAAAAATAGAAGGTACAACGATTTCTCACAAACAAACTCAAATGCTTAAAGTCTGTCTAATAACAAGACTAAAGCAACTCTTTTGCTCTCTGTCTCACTATCTCTCTCTGTCTCTTCTCTACCACTTATCATCTTCTTGAAGAACACTTTTCCCTGACAGACATTAAATGACCTTGTACTATTTGAAACCTTTTGTCAGTGATTTTAACACGAGGAAATTCAGATTCAGTACAAATTAAAATCAAACATAGAGTGAAATATGGCAACTTCATATCTCAGAGCTTTCCATATCTATTCCATGCCTATTAAATAAACAGTGCCTCTCAATTACCTCAGCCTACCAATTCATTCTTTTAACAAGGAATTGGATGACTAAGTGGACACCTGCAAATTTCAACATGGGATACAAAGCATCAGTCTTTTCTCTACCCAATAGCCCTTGAGCTTTTTCACCAAATATATAAACCCATGCATCTCTGCTAACAGAAAATCGAACTTCCAAAGGTAACCATTTGAAAAGTCAGGAACCGCTAGAGTGAGTCCCGAAACATGGAGACTGAGTGGCCGAAAGAATGGACTTACATATATTAATTCTGAGATGTGATTTCTCAGAATATTCCCATTTCTCCAAGTTATGGTGGCCTCTGAGTTGGGTTTATATATAGATGTATGTATAAATGTGGGGGTGTGGGGGGGCAAGCCCCTCACATAGTAAGGGTGCAAAGGGCACGCCCCCCTGTAAGAATGAGAACTTTTCAAAAAAGTGCTCTACTCCTTTGTTTTTGGTCTTTTTTTTTTTTTTTTGCTTGTTGGCACTCAGCATTTTGAGTGCCAACGTTTCAATAGGGAGGGAGTGCCAACACACAGGCAAAACAAGTCCTTCAAATAAACACTGCCAGGTTGATAGTTGGATCCCCAGAACTTGGTAGTCACTGCACCATCCTCAGAAACATTGACTGAATACTAGTTACTCTTTCTACAATAGCATAAACAGTCATTTCTGAGTCATTCTTACCTGCTATCCTTTAGATCACCCATGTAGATACCTGCTTTCTTCCTTATTATAATTTCCCTTAGCCATACGTTTCTATTTTAACAAAGATTTTTCAGCTAACTCCACAATCTTTTAAAGTCCCCCCACACTAGTTAGATTGTGCTCCACATTTGCAAAATGTTGCATCCTCCCTTTACTGAAAAGAGAGCAGATAGTGTAGTTGTTTTCCAGTGCCATATAAAGATAACTGAATTAACTCATTTCTTGTTTATACATCTCTCTCGATTCATATTATACCTTATAGTACTGAGTAGGGGCTGTATCATCTTTTGGATGTGACATCTGTTGGTTGCCTATTGCTTTATATTGTTGTTTTCCTCATATTATGCATTATTAGACTACCACTAGTTGTTTGGGTTAATTTATCAGGAGCCTGTCCTGTCAATTGTTAAGGATTTTAGTATAATATTTTGCTTTTAATCTTTTGCTATACTGTACTTGATTTGTGCAACTACACCTTTGCTTAAATGTGTTTTTATGATCCAATCTGGTTACCCGTTAAATGAGTAAATACAATTGGCTGCTCAATGAACAAGTAGTATAAAATATAAAGTGTTTCATGTATTTATCCCATAGTAAGCCATCAAAGAATGCCACTTTGTGTACACTATTACTGACACAATAAATTCAATGTATTTCTTTAACCATCTGTGAAAAAGAAAGAGGTTGTTACATGATGGCAGGCATATGTATTGAACTGTTGTATATGTATGACCTATGTTGTCTTAAATAAGGACTGTTCATTTAAAGGTGAATGTGTAAACTGAACTAGTTGTAGCTATTTCGCCTTCAACTAGAGTGTAGCAGAAAAGTTCTGTAAACTGCCATTGGATATAAACTCTCTGAAAGGAAAGCTAGAGCTCTCAGTGAAGTGTCATGAAATTTAAAATAAGAACTGCCATGGAAACTCTATTGAAGCTATTGTCTGTAAATCCTTTGGGTGAAAAGTTAAAAGATTTCTAACCTCAAGAAGACTGTTGCTGCTACCTCAAAAACAGATTGTTTTATTTCATTTTAATGGATCCAGTCCTCTACAAGCTTTTGGGAATGTATATTTTGGTTTATGGGACCGAGGGCTATTTAGCAATTTTTAAGAAAGACTTAGAGAAGCTGCTTTGTTTTCAGTCATATGCCATGATGAAACATTTCCCTTTCTGTTTGGGAAAGACTGAATCAAGTAAGAGTCCTCCTTGTTTGTAGCACTTTATTTTTTGTTGTGTATGACTGTTTTCAGTTTGCATTGAATAAAACAAACTGCTTTGTAAGTCATCAGCTGCATGGGTGCAGGAATCATAGAGCCAGGGGGAGGGGGAACCCCCCCACACACTTTTACAGCTGCAAGACCTGTCAGGAAAAATTAATGAAGTGGAGTTTTCATGCTAACGTGGATTTGCGCTGGGAAGTTAAACTAAATAAACTAGCTGTTAGCTCTCCACTGTCCAGATTTTCACAGAATATTTGGCTCATACTTTTGGTCTGTTCCTCTTAAAATTTGTGTTTTTTTCTGGCAAATCAGTGAGAACTGAATTCACTAAATAATGATAGCTCTTTAAGTTTCACTCTCCCTATCTTTCAAGAAACACATAGTAACACAAAACACTTTATTTTAGCAACTTTCTAAGATTATACAAGCAATATTTAAACTGTGTCCCTGGTTTTGGGCCTTTGCCCCCCCCCCCAAATAAATTTGGCTTTTTACAGATTTCTTCTGCTGTGAAGTTGAGAGATTTAGTTGATCGTTAAGTGGATTTTACAAGGAGCTGAGAGCTTCAGGGAAAGAGAAATGCAATGCTACTTATACTAAGTTGTGTTTTGTGTTAGTAACACAGCACAGTATAGTATTGCTTTTGATGCAGAAGGCATTGGGTTCTACTCCCACAGTATACAGATGGATTGCTGATCCTGTATTGTGTTGTACTTTAATGGGAGTGGATGCTGCAGTCCTATGAATGTCCTCCTTTGGAGGAGTTACCTAGCAGCTATGAACCTGTCATCAGTTTTCCATCCATTCCCCATTGCAAAATTACTAGCTTATCATTTTTAATGTAGCATAGGCAATTTATTCTTCAAGGGCAACAGGCATTTTATTTGTAGGTGAAACAATTTAATATAAAGATATTTGCTAGCAGCAACCTCTTCATTATTTACAGATGCCTTTAATGTGGGATTATTTAGATGACTTACTTCTGCAGAGATTTTGCATATTTACTTATATTGGTGGATTGTAATGACAGAAGTTTGAGTGGCCTTTTATGGTTGAAATTTTCTGAAAGGGTTAGTTTTGTCATTATTGGTTCATACATTTTGTTTCATTGCTCACTAGAAGACTGTTCCAAACTACAAATTTAAAACACATTCTAACAAGTGGTGCTGTATTATACAAGGAATATAATTTAATGCACTCAGGTTAATACAATCAGGAAGGTGAATCAAAGAATGTATACATGTATGCTTGCTCACAGGATGCAGGAGATCAAAGTAGGGGAAGAGACCAGTCACCAATGGTGTCCCCCAGGGTTCGGTGCTGTGACTTTTTCTGTTTGACATATACATCTCAAAAGTAAAAGGAAATACCAAAGGGCTTTGGCCAAATAAGTTTGAGATGACTGCAAGCTAGGAGCAGTTATTGAATCCCCAAATGACTTAACCATCATGCAGGAAGGTTTGTCCCAAACAATAACTGGTGCCAGAATCATCAATTGAAACTAAACTCTAAGAAATATATTATTGTATCCTTTGGGAAGTCATCTGCTCCAGGGAACTGCCAAATTGACAATGCCCCATGAGAACTGACCCAGTTGTTTGGCATTTGGGAACTTGTGTGTTCAGTAAACCTTTGACCAGCATGAGCCCAGAGTCATAAGAAATTTGTTCTATATTGCACAGCTTATAAGCAAATTGATTGTGACTAGAGCTAGAGATGGTATTGTCCATCTTTACAAAGCCCTCATTAGGTCAATCATTTTGTAGAATGCCCACCTTGGCATGTATCTGTCCAGACCCATACAACAATTGGAATACCCACAGAGATACCTTACTAAAAGGATACAAGTCCTAAACAGTAGGTCTTGCATGATCCACCTCAAAGATTTATCACTGTACTCATTATTCCACAGAGTGCTTAGAGGTAACTTGTCTGGTATACAAGGCATCATATGACCTAATACAGATGGATCTACTGAACATCAGCAAGTCAAATGGCATCAGAAATACTCAGTCCAGGTATCTAAACTGAATGTTGTGGAGAGATGAATATATATTCAGAACAGACTATCCATTCAAGTAAAACAAAGCTCACCCCTGTCTATATTCAAATGCAACTTTGATCTAAGGATGGATAATAGAAAATGTACTCCAGGATTGGCCCTCATGCCACTAATGGATGGAGGCAGTTCCTAAATACTGCATCCCTTACATGGGTATCCTCAAATTATCTATAGTATGATCACATTTATTCTCACTAGGGGTAATATACACTTATCAGCCATGGGACAGGTAAGATCAATTAGTAAATGTTAATTCAAGCACCAAAATGGAAATTGTCTAAGCTTAAAATGTCCTCCAAGTGAACCTATATTACGGTAGTAAATAGTTTTAAAAAATTGCCCTTTATAGATCACTAAGTGCCCCTGTCACCCTCCACCCCCTAGTCTTCAACAGCTTCCAGAGCCTTTGATCAGCTGCAGTCTTCTATATTGCCTGCAGTAAGTTATCTGTAGGAAATACAAACATAACAGCAGTAAGTTTATCACACGATACATATTAATATTAAGTGTTATGACATCTAACTAGTGCAGTTACGTTTTGTTTTGTTTTATTGGCTTAATCCTATAAAAATACATAGTGCGTTAATTTTATAAGACTGGAAACAAGTTATAACCCAAGAATTTAAACTTGCATATTAAATGACTCATCCAATTACATTAGCAGTCTGTTATTCTTCCCTGAAATTAATTTATTCCATGGCAAATTACCTTAGAATGCCACTGAATGTGCAGTGGTATTTCTGCTATGCCCTCTCTTTTAATTTTGCCCTAAGAAATGTATATTAAAATTATTTTAAGGGCAATGGCACTCCAGTTTCTTTCTGCCATATTTTACTGATATAGCTCTACTGAAGTGAGTATACCTCCTGCCAAATTTCAGCAGAGCATGGGCTCTTCCTGCTAAGAACAATTGATACAAATATCACCTGATGAAAGACTGAGGCCAGACCAATTTAAAAGGCGAATGGTCAGTACACATACCCAGTAAGTAAGACTGAATTAGCTGTTAGGTTGTGAAATTTTGCCTCAGCTGCTTTGTGATTTTATTTTACACTACACTTTCTGTTTAACCTTATGACTTTTAATATGCTGCCTTATGCCTCCACATATATGCACTGCAGTATACATGATTATAAGCAGTGTCTATACACATCCGTTTATTGTAAGCAGTTCAGCACTGAAGTTATACCCAATGTCAGCTCCTTCTGAGGTATGCATAATTTAATAAAAAGAAGAGAAACCTGTAGCACGAATCCAGTGCTCCAGGTGATGTAGCGATTTGCATTCTCACAAAAGTATAAACCATAATTTAGTTAGTAACGGAATCCCATAAAAACTTGTACCTGGGGATAGAGATCCATGAATCATGCTCTTCCCACAGCTATGAATAACAGTCATAGGACCTTAGGATATATAAGCCAATTAGAGGAGAGGTCATGTAAATCTTGCTAATGGCCACTCTATGACCCTACTACCTCTTTCAAGGAGGGCAAGGACTGAAAGTTCCAAAGTACCCATCCAGTTGTTCAAGCTATGTTTGAAAGATGACAGGAAATACATTGCTTGACCTGTAGGGGGAGCCCTATACCAAAGTAGAGGGATGTGCATGTTAAAATCCAGCATTAATGCCATTATTTAAGAAAAGAAATAATTACTTTTCTTAAATAATGGCATTGCTGCCCTTCCGCACCTGTCTGGTGTTGTTCTGATGTACCATCAGAGAGTTCTCCGCTATGTTAAATGGGTTTAACATATGAAGACAGTTTTAAAATAAAACGCGGAGATCTCCGTTGCTTATTTTTAAACTCATTTAACGTTTAACATACTATGTTAAACTCTGGTTGGGCTGGCCAATCAGCAGCGGCGTTTAGTAGGCATTGTATAATGACATATACCTCCATCTAGTTTTATTTATATCTAGATAAGGGTTGAAATTTCTTGTTCTAGTCTTGGTTGTGCTATTTGATTTATCAAGAAAATGGAGGTCAAGGATAATAGGATTCCTGAGGGAATGGCAAGCAAGGCAAAGACCCCCCACCCCCACCCCACACTAAGAAACCTTTATAATACAGAGTAAAGAGACAATTATTCCAGTCTCTCCTGGCGACAAAGGTTTTTGTTAGGAGTCTCTGCAGTTTTTTTTTTGTTTTTTTGATGCATCTAGTAAGATACATGCCAAAGGTGCATTATATTCTGGTCTGACCATGGTAGAGTAAAAAGCAACAATGGCTCCCATGGTTTTAGGAGCAAGAGGGGATGCCATGGTGGGGTTGTGAGTGGAGTTATTATAGTGTATATTAATTTATATCCATCTGATTCTAACATGTAGAAGGCTTGCTTCAAAAAAAAAATGTAGAGATCTGAATTTAGGAAATATTTATTTGCTTTAAATATGTTATAAGTAGATGGCTTGAATCCTAATATTTAACACTATAATCTAGCTAATATTGTTAGAATTTTATTTATAAATAATTCATAAAGCTGATAGTATGGTTTATACCTGACCCATATCTCACCAGTGGCCTTACTACCAGTGGCTTCCCCCACTTTAACCCTTTCCAGTTCAATCATCACCCTACCACAGTGATTTGCCACGAAGGGGAGCATCAGCATATGAGTGTTCCCACCACCCATGGTAAATGGCAATGAGGTAATCTGGGGGAGTGGTTAATGCTAATTAGCCTTGAGCTCTCCCCCAGAAATGCTTTGAGCTATTTTATTCTGCTGGGTGATTCAAACAATCAATCAGCTGCAGAAAAACAATATCAAAAGACAGCAAATTCTTCCACTGAATTCAGTAAAAGAAGTCATAATGTAGATAAGTTCAATGACATTTAGTGGAGACATGCAGGTTGGGGGTTGCGTTAATGTGTATACATGTGAGGATGTATGAGTTCCTTTATGTGTGTTTGTGTCTGTGTGAGTGTGTGAGAAGATGCCTGTGCCAATGGAATACCTAGACTACCAGTGTAAACATTAAACCGTCATTAATCTGGGATTACTAGTAGCAAAAAAATGTGGCTTGGGGCATGCACCACTGATTTCTCTGAATCATATGTGCTGGAAATTCCTGACAAGGATATTATTCTTTGTGATCCATTTCAGAATTCCTGCATATAAAAGCACTTCAGTTGTGAAATGTATTCAAAAATATGCATATCCACAGCTAGTGGGGTTTGGCTTTATTGGCCTGAAATTGTCTATTAAAATGATGAAACAAGTCATGGGCATTCAGAATAGCCAATTAGCTGAAACACTTGATGTTCATAAGGGTAATTCGCATATATCCCATGTGCCTCTGATACAAGAGGTTTGGGAGGTCACTCAGTGGAGGTTAAAGCTTTGCTGTGGTTTTTATTTTATTTTTATCTTTAGACCTCAACAAACTGGAACTAATAGACAATGTTGTTCTGGTTTGCCTGGATAGAAGTCTCTGAGCAGGTGAGCCAAGTATATCGCCACAGAGTATGTTTCTGAGATTGAATAGATTCAAAAATGCATAGGTATTACTGTTTTGCACTCTATACTGCACATTCAGCTAGTCCATGTGACTGTGGATACCCTGGACTACTAGTAACATGTACAAAGTCCCGTTCTCTTGCAAATTTCTGAAACAACTGACTGGTAAATTAGGTACCATTGTCAGAGATAAACTTTCGTGGATTTCCATGGACTAAGAAATGATGTTTCAACTTAGTAATAACAGTAGTAGAAGTTAGGTTAGGTAGTTGATCAATCTCAAACCAGTTTGAATAAGAGTCTACCAGTACCAAGTAATGTTGATTGTTCTACTCGAATATGTCAGTGGCTACTGTTGACCAAGGTAGTTCAGGAACTTAACTTAGCTGAAGTGGTTCTTTCTACAAATGCAGTTTACTACATGACTTAACTGAAGTGGTTCTTTCTACAAATGCGGTTTAGTGGTACTGAACAAGAAGAAAGTACTTTATCAATGTCTTTTGCTAGAGAAGTCCAAAATGCTAGTCCTCTCACCCTTTTTTGCTAGCTTCCGCACCAAGGTGATCACGATGCAAAATCTGGATGTATTTGTGTTGTAAGGAAGCAGAAACAACAATTTTAGGACCTTTGAAAATAATGCCATCTTCCATCAACATCTCATTTCTGTAAGGAAAGTAGGGTTGCACTTCTGGTGCTTTGACAGCCATCCATTATTGATGTAGCGATTGTGCTTTTGCAAAACCGTATCAGTCTTTATGTGATCTCTTAGCTCATCAAGTCTTGTGGTAGAAAAATGACATACTTCCATGACATAGACATCAACATTCTCTGGGTTAAGATGTTCCGTTGTATTTCTGGGTGATCTGGATAAGGTATCAACCAGAAATTGAAGTTTGCCTTTTGTATAGACCATTTTGAAGATGTAAGTTTGCAATTTAAGCATCATTCTTTGTAATCTTTCTGGAGCTGAATGCATGGGCTTCTTTAAAATAGTAACCAGAGGTTGATAATCAGTTTCAATCTGAATATCTTGACCATAAATATAATCATGAAACTTGGAACATGCAAACACTATAGCCAAAAGTTCTTTCTCAATCTGAGCATATTGCATTTCAGTTTGGTTAAGTGTTGAAGATGCATAGGCTACTGGTCTACCCACTTGAAGAATGACTGCACCTAGACCAAATCTTGAAGCATCGCAGGAAAGTGTTACTGGTTTGTTGACATCATAGTATCTTAATGTAGATGGAGTAGCAAATTTTCTGCTTAAGGTCTTCAAATGCTTTCTGGTGATGTTCTAACCATGACTATATAACATTCTTACATGTTAGCTTTCTCAAAGGTGCTGTCAACTCACTGAAGCCTGGTATAAACTTACCTAAATAGTTTACCATACCAAGAAAACGTTGTAGAGCTTGTATATTATCTGGCACTGACATCTCAAGAAGACTGCTTGCTTGGATGGGTCTGGTCTCAAGTCAATGCTAGTAAATAAATGACCTACATATGTAACTTCTGGTAGTCTGAATTTGTACTTTAGAGGGTTGAGCTTCAAGTTCACTTTATGTGCTCTGTCTAGAGCTCTTTTAAGATTTCTTTCCTGCTCTGCTTCACCATTGCCTCCGACTAACAAATCATCTGCTATTATGGCACATGGAAAACCTGAAAAAATTTGCTCCATTGCATGCTGGAAGACTTTACTTGCAGAATTTATTCCAAATAGCATCCTAAGAAATCTGTATCTCCTAAATGGGGTACTGAATGTAGTCAGTACTGAAGATGTGCGATCAAGCATCGCTTGCCAAAATTAACTTTTTGCATCTAAGACAGAAAAAACAGTGGCATTCGGTATTAGAGCTGCAACTTCCTCGACTGTATGCATAGGATGATGAGGTCTTTTTAATGCTTTGTTCAAATCTCTTGGGTCAATGCATATTCTGATTTTGTCTGTGCCTTTTTTGTGAGCTGCTGCAATGGACGGCACCCATTCAGTAGGTTCTGTAACTGGACAAATTACGCCTTGCTGCACCATTTTATTCAACTGGGCTTTGACTTTATGCTGCATGGCTATCGGAACTTTTCTTGCTGGTATGACCACTGGACTGACTTCTGGGTCTAACTTCATAGAATACACAACTGGAAATTTGCCCTACTTGTCATCGAAAACATCAGCATACTCTGAAAAAAATAGTGTTAGTGAAGCTGGAACTGGGACATGCTCTTATCTGATGAACTTTTTTGGTAAAAGAAAGCAGATTCAAGATTTATTCTCAAACTGTCTCTGAGACCCAATAATGTCTGCACAGGTCTTTGGACTACATAAAATCATAAGCTATAACAGTTCTTGGCCACATAACATGAAAGCACTATTGAGCCTTCGGTTTGAATCTTCACCTCCATAAGCAACATGTTTTGCACAACTGGTCACTTTTAGTAGTTCACCAGCTCATACTTTAGCAAAAGTATCTACAGACATATCATTACACAGTGTCTACTTTGAAATCAGTGGGTTTACCATTAATCCGGAGTGTACAAAATACTTCATTCTTTGCCAATAGAGCTACTGCATCAATTATTTCACCAACTACTGACACTCCATCTACATAGAAAGCAGACTGTTGTGGTTCTAACTTGATCAATTTGCATTTCTGAATGACCCTTTTTTATAACAGTATGAGGCTTACTTGATTTACAAAATTTCTGAAAATGGTTCCCTTTCTTACATTTATGGCATTACTGTCCAAATGCTAAGCACTTTTCTCTTTTAGACTCATGGTTGGTAACACAATTGTGACAATTAACAATAAAGCTTGACTTGGGTTTTGTTAATTCACCCTTGTACTGCACTGACCATGCTCCTTTAACTGAACTAGTCTTAGAACTTGCTGGAAGATTATGGGACATCCCAGGAAAACTCACAGGGGCTGTAGCTGCCATGTGCTTAGGCCTGTTTCTGCCTGCCACATGTTGCATGCTGTCTACATTTGCTCTGGAGTCTTCTGAAACCATGCTTTTATCATTTGCAGGCATATTCGTGTGCCTTTCTGTAACTTCATGGATTTCACAAATCTCAATAGCTTTGCTCAGCATTAAATTACTGTCATGAAGCAAAATCTTTCTCACAGCAACACCATTAATACCACACACAAGCCTGTCTTTTATTAACTCATCTTTTAAGTCACCAAACTTACATGTTTTAGCTTTGTTCCTCAGGTCAGTAATATAAGCTGCAAAAGTTTCTCCTCATTTTTGATCGCTTGTGTAAAACAAATGCCTCTCTAATGTAACATTGATCTGGGGGTTACACATCTCTCTGAATTTGCGCTTCAAACATTTGTGGTCTTCCCTTGATTCAGCCTGTACAACAATATGATGATTTTTCCTCCTCACCTTCATACACTGCTGGTGCACATACAAATGAACAGTCCCTTTCAATGGCCTTTGACCCTGCTAGGTTTAGCAAAATGAATGCCCTGCTATGTACATCTTTATCAAAATAAGCTGCTTGTATGAATATATCGTACTCTTGCTCAAATATTCTCCAATTCTCTGCAATATTCTGATCAAATACAAGTGGTAGTAGTTTTCGAAAGCCATCTGGCTGCCATATTAATATATCTCAGTGAATGCTTTTGCCAGTATGCATGAACGCACACACTTATATATGCCAGAAATGTATGCCAGTACTTGTAACTATGCCCAATAGCACAACAAGCCTCTTTATAACTGAGCTTTGTAAAATAAGACTCTCGGGCACAAGAATACTCTTGAAATTACTGTACTGTAAGAAGTCACCATTTATCAGTGTAAGAAACATTTCAAAATAACTGCACTGTGTGAATAAACTGGGCAGAAGAAGTTCAGTGTAAGAAACATTTCAAAGTAATTGCACTTTGCGAACAAACAGTATACAGCACACTGAAACTTCCCCAAAATGGTTGTACTTTGCTAAACAACACTGTATAGTGTAAGAAACACTCTGTAATGGTAGCACTCTGTGAATAGATAGACCCAGCATAAGAAACCTTTCAAAATGGCTGCATTTGACTGCACTTTATGAAATAGTGGCAGTTTACACACAACAAACCCTTCAGAATAAGTGCACAGTAATAAACACACACTGTGGGTACTTTTACACACTTTACGATACTTTGAATAGCTCCAGTTATACTATTCAGAGCTCCAATCAATGCAAAGTAGTAGTTTATGCCAAAACACAATAATTTACCAAAAAACATGCAGTCACCTGGCTTTATTTATACTTAATGTGCCCTTTTTGTTCTTTTGTTATATTTGTTTTGCTCATTTAATCTCTTTTCATGTCCAATATATTTCCTTGTGCTCATTTTAACTCTAAACATGCTCGTTTTACTCTGCACATGCTCATTTCACAATTCTGGGGTAATTCTAAATCCCTTATGTGCTTTTCTCATGCTCATCTCAAATATCTTAATTTCAAACATTTCAACTGATTAACTCATTCATTCCAATGGCGCTCACTCAGGAAGTTTGCACTGTAACTTCTAATAGGCAGAGCCTAAGCCTTTTCACAGAATCAAATTATGTCCTCACATTTCAAACAAATGTTTATATCTTTGGAACCATAAGGATTATTAAAGCATAAATGGCAAACTCTTCAGCACAAATTTTTATAGTGGTAACATTATTTGGTTTCTACGTCTTAAACTGAATTTTATAAGTCATAGTAAACACAGTAACTATTACATTTGTAATATTTTGTAAACAACTTACAATATCTCAGCAACCACTCAAGTTACACACACATACTGTCAGAAGCATTTTATTAATCTAGCTGAGAGATTTCATATGAGGCTAAGGAATTCTGTGTTACTTGGTTGTTAAGATATTTAGAAAAATGTGAAAATTATATCTATATAAATTGATATCATAAAAGCAACAGTTCATATCTTTACTTGCACTAGACAGAGGTCAAATACTAATGCAGCTGAGTTTGCTACTGTGTAAGCTTTAAGATGAAATCTTTTAAAGCCTTAACTATAGAATCATTTTGGCGTTATTGATGCAAATATGAACAAGCAATATTTGATGCCTAGAAGCATCAGTAGGAGTTAACTGCAGATATACTCGGAGGCGTCACTAGGATGTAATGAATTAATAAGCTATTTCTGCTTCTCGTTTGCTTAATAAACATTTCCGTGCTATTTGTTTGCTTAGCAATGCATTTTGTGGTCTTGTATTGCTCTACTTTATTTTCTTTAATAAATAAATCTTTTGAGCAAGTTTTCATTACCTTTAGCTCATTTCTGGCCCTTTTTTTTGGTTCACTTAGTTTGCCTTCACCGTTAACTCTGCACCTTATGGCTCTGAAAAGTAGTCTCTGGAATCTTGGTTCTGACACCATGTCGCTCGTCTAGTCAGGATGAAGCAGACAAACATTGTGGGTTTTGTTCAAGCAGCTTTATTATGTACAAACACATTAGAAATGAAGCTAAATAACTTTAACTTATGTACAAACTAGTTGTCTCTTACATATATGTTCACACTCTGGCTGTACTCACAAAATAGCACTAAAGCTAGCACTTGCTTGCTATTAATATGCACATTCAGGTCTTAGAAATGCTTCTTAAAGGTACAATACACCTGTTTTTCTATATTACCTATCTATTTGCACCCCCACAGTCCAAAATCGGTGTGGACTAATCTAGTCCTGCATGGAAGCGGCAGTTTATGAGGAGGATGGCAGCGCACCATGCATATTAATGAAAGCGCGCTGCCTGACCTTCTAATCCTATATGGAGCATGGACAAATGCAGGGGGTGTGTCTAAGAGCAGAGCTCTCAGAATAAACACGCCCCTGCAAAGTAGAACAGCATAAACTGTAAATAAATGAGTGAGACCACTCATAGGTGTCCGCATATCCCCACCAACAGTCCCCCATGTGTACAACAGGAACAGTACATATAAATAAAATGAAGAAACCCTTTTATTTTTTTTAAACCCCGAGTATTGCTAACCGTAGGTGCGTGGGTTTGCCCATCACTTAGCTATGGTTAAAGCAGTTTAAAAGGCTGAAGAGGATAACAAGGAAGATATATGCAAATGAAGCAGCACAGCAATAGTGTAGTGGTCAGAGCATCTGCCTAATGAGCAGGCATTCCCAGTTCGAGACCCACTGTAGCATATTCCATTTTCTATGTGAAATCTGTATATGAACATTTTTTTACATTATTTTGCAGTATAACCTACTAAATAACATTTAAATATGAACCAGAGAACTGCATTAAATGCACATGTGAAGTGTCAGTGTCATAATGAATAAGGCACTAGTAAGCAGGTTTAAGCACAAATAAGCAGTAGTAAGCATATATAAGCACTAGTAAGCATGTTTAAGTGTGTTTGCATGGGGGTAAGCATTGCCTACACAGATTAAGCAAAATGGAAGTTAACTGAATGTAAGAAACTGTAACCAGAGGTTAGCATTGCTTAGCTCTGCGCAAACCTACGCACACCCGCTTACAACTGCTTTAAAGTGCCTTAATCACTCTGTACCCAATGGCCCGTGTTCTGCCCAACAACAAAATAAATAGTTTCTGCAAGGCTCGAACTCAGGACCCTGTACACAACAGTCACAGTAGTTAACAACTAAACCATCATAGCAATACATATAAATGAGGTATTAGCAAACTAATCCTCACCACAGGAAAATCAAATCAAACATGTGAACTGAATCTTTGTACAGTGTGATGTTGTATAACCTGCCACAGAACATAAATATGTGAACTGGAGTACTGCAGTAAGCATAGATTTGAGGTGCTATTGTAATAAAGTGTAGAAGTCCCCAGGTCCCCATATAGTGTATGTACACATGAATCACAGATACCAGACACATATATAACCTGTAATGAATAATAAATCACTGCCAAAAGGCAAATATAGTGCTAATTAACTATTAAGCAATGCCAGCCGCAGCACAGCTCAACTTAGTAAGTGTAAGCAATGTGTAGGAAAGCCAATTCAATCTGCCCAGTGGTATACCTCTTTAAACAATGCCAACCTTAGGTAAGCAAGTTCGCCCATAGCTTAGCCTTTTCAAAACTGGCCAATCACGGAAAAGTGCAGGAAATTGGCCCTACTTAAACCCAAGAGGCGGGAATACAGCTCATAACTGGTTGTAGCTTCCTCTTGCAGACACTATGCCAGTAAGGGGAGAAGGAGTGTACTTCCGGGTGCAGAGCTGGTGCTTCCAGGATTCCAAGGCCATGGCTGGACTCCTAGTTAAAGACCATGCACAGAGACTGCTGCAGGACCAGTACTAGGGCTCCCAAAATAAGGTGGAGGCCTAGGACCATCTTGCCCACAACCTCACCAGTGCCACTGGCATATCCCACACTGGTGAGCAGGTCAGGCACCACTATGCCAACCTGAAGCGGCAGAAGGGGGACCTCTTGGAGGAGTGGCTCCAAAAAGCTAGAGCATCAGGGGATGACCCAGCTGTGTGTAATTATCAGTCCACTACCTGTTTAATAATGGCCAGCTCAGGTATATCATGGATAGGTATGGCTAAATATTCCTCTTATGTCCCCCACAGCTGCAATGGAGCGAGCCGTGAACCAGGAGGTCCACATCTGCCGCCTGGCACAGTTGTGACACGAGGTAGTTCAGTAATACTCATGCTTTTACTTTCATAGGAAATAAAAATAAAAGTAGTAGTAAAGTAATTGCTAGTATAAAACCTGTATTGTTCAAGGCAAGTACTACATACACTAGAGAATATGGCAGGAAGAGTCTATTATTGTTAGTATGGCAATAAAAGTGTAGTACCCTGGCAAAAAAGGTCTAACAGCTGGACTGTATGTGTATATTCTGGTATCATATGGTAATGTAGATTTGCAATCATGTAATACTACTGTAGTATTAAGCACTGTTACCCACACCATGCACCATAATGTGAATGCATAGGAATGCCTGTATATGACAGGTGTAATCCCCAGAGGTCATTTAGTATAACTGAGAGACACATAGACAGTAAACAGGGGTAATGCATACAAGAAAACCCAAATAGCACATGCAACTGTTGTTTTATTAGCACACACAGCCACGGTTTGGATCCTGCCAGTGGTAGTAGTCTGCATACAGAATTATACACCATGACTGTACAGATAAGTCCAGACTGTCTATTAAAGGTGCCCATATCTAATGCCTATCAACATGTCCCCCTGGGAAATCAGTGGGATGATCCCAGATGTATAGGCAGCTAACAGGAAATACAACTGATTGACACACATCTATGACAACAAACCTGGCACACTAGCAACTCCCCAATACCTTCTGTGACTAAGAAGCCACGTATGTCCCATTTACACCCCAACCTGTTAAGCTGTGATCAGAGTTTGTACAGTAACAGAGTGAGATTGGTACAGGTACGTTGGATATGAACACTGTGCTGTGAAATACAGACCAATATAACCTGTACTGGTACCATCCACCCTGGTATTGTAGGGGATTGTGAGTGTTGCAGTTTCTCTGAATAATAAAGTATCAGTGGTCACTGTCGGCCACACTGTGCTACATAATATAACGGTGTAGGAAAGCATGTATATGTGTGTCAGGTCACTAAAGGTGGAAGACGGCAATAATCTAGCTATGTCCAGGCATACCAGCATGTGGTCAACACATGGCCAGAGTCTGTGCAGAAAGAGTTGGATAAGATAGTGCAAAACATCAACCTGGAATCCCACCGTATGTGTACAAACAGTTAGTCAGTGTTAACAAACATTCCCTCCATAGGTATACCAGGTAAGAGGTCGGTACTGCAGATAAAACCGGTTCATGTGTAATGATGCTGACAGCCATATCAGTCTCCAATATAGGTCTATAGGGTAGTTTAGTAACACTTGTAAGGTATAGATAATAGCACTGACTAGGAAAGTAATGTGGAGTACAGGAATATACCACTTGTTAACTGAGAACTTTCTCACCCCCCACCTTATCTCCAACAATAATCAACATATCCACCCCAACTGGTATGTACTGACTCTGATAATGGCCAATCATTTGATAAATATTCTAATGGTTCCCATGCATGTGCCATATTGAATTATTCCAACATTGTTGGCATGATGCCATCAATGTACATGTATGTTGCTCATATTACCATTGTGGTCCCATATATGCATGTGTTTTGTTTGCTATGAAATTGTTCCGTATCTGGTGTCTGGGTTAATGGGAATATCTATGCATGCTGTTATACCTAACCCTGGAATGTGTTGACTATAACCAACCCATATATGATGTTGAAATCTAAACACTATAGCATGCTTGGGAAGGCCGGTCCCAGTAGACCCACCTGTCCCACCTCAACTGGCCGAAGCACTGGGCACCAGCATGTCTGAGGCCCAACCCCACACCTCCCTGTCTGTTGGTCCTGCACCACCTTCGGATGGAACTGCCTCAGGGGATGGGGCTCACCCCCCCTGGGAGTGGGTGCGGACAGGCACCTGTCACCCGTGGCCAGGTCAGGTTCATGGTGCATAGAGCAATCAATGACAAGGTGATTTTCTATGCCAGCTTGAGAGACGCATGTCACAATTAGAGAGTCAGCCTGGCTCAGTGGCTCAGCCCCCAGAACAGCCACCTTTGGGGCTGTGAAGGTGCAGTGGTGACTGCCCATGGGTGGGGACCTCAGTCCCACTGTTACCACTAGGGAGCTTGTGGGCTACCGATATTTCAACACCCCTCCCCATCAAGGTGTTTATCCCCACATGTGTCATATACCACCCCTGTATGTGTCTTGTGTATCTTGTCTGTTAACCTACCCATTCTACCTCCCCAGATATACCTACTACCCCTCCCAAACATCCCACTCCCACCTGAAAAAAAAGACAATCTGCTCCCACAAAAAAATCTCCCCCAATACATAGCTGTCCATTTCACACATGTGTCCACTGGACACATGTAATCTGGTCTAATTGGCATCACAATGAATTATTGTTGTCCTCTCCCCTCTCCCAGGGGTTCGAGTGTCAAAATCTATCTCCAAATACAGTGTATATGCACAGCTGTTGCTGTAGAAGAAATGGGTAGCTATGGACCTTCCCTATACCCTTCCTGCACATCCCTAGCTATTTTCCCTACTGTCTTTCCCTCTTTGTGCCCCTTTCTTCACCACTTTCCTAACAGCCCCTTTTTCTTTTCTTTTAAAGGAATTAGCATGGGAGTAAGTGGGAGTAAGCACTTTTAAGCAGCTGTAAGCGGGATTAAGTCTGTTTGCGTGGGTGTAAGCAATGCTTACACAGGTTAAGCAATTCAGGAGCTAACTGAGTATAAAAAACAGTAACTGCAACATAGCAGTGCTTACCATCGCGTAAACCCACTAACAATTGCTCAAAAGTGCCTTAATCACACTGTATCCAATGGCCCTTGTTCTGCCTAGCAAGAAAATAAAAAGCCTCGGCTGGGATCAAACCCAGAACCCTGCACACCATAGCCAAAGTGATTTACCACTAAGCCATCTCAGATATACATATCCTAGATGTATTCGCAAACATATCATCCAGCCCAGTCATTCAACAGTACAGAGAATGTATTCCAACATGTAGATGCATGTGTGTGAGTAAATATATTCAATGTCTAAACAGGAACAAACTGTTGATATATGTATATAAATATATATGAACATATAAACATGCAAATGCCTACATCTATAGATATATATGTCCACATCTACATGTCTAAATATATACAGCAGGTTATATATATTTCAGCAGATATATATGTGTGTGTATATATATATATATATATATATATATATATATATATATATATACGTATATACGGACATACATCTGTAGATAACAATGGGGAAATAACAAAAACATATATGTCCTCATGCAACATTAATGGGGTTGAGAGGCTCCACACAATATACGTCTGGTATGAATAGGTATACCTCCCCCCAGCCAAGCACGACTCCCCCTGAAATACAGTACCAAGTGTTGCAGATCCCATAACCAGGATCAGACATGACATGGCCATCCCTAGGATACATATATATAGATATATATGTAACTACACATACACACACAGAGATATGTACAGTAAGATACATATGTACTATGTGCACACAATATGGAGCAGCCAGTATTCCTACAGTCACCACATTACCAACTGGAGACTGTATGAGCCACCCATACAATGACATTTATAGCCTGCAACATATACCCACAGAGATATCAAAGGGTATAACACCACACACAGGTGTGCATAAATGAATGTGAAAGCTTTATTTGTGTACTATGACAGTTGTATATGCCATGTCATATAGCTGTTTAGACACTGACATCCATATGAACAGTGTAATGCAACTGTGAAACAGTTATACTAAGACAGTAGTCTAGAAAGGTTGACATATGTTGCTGTCTAGGCTGAGGCCTTCAAGTAGTACAATAGTAATGACAGACTGGGCCACAGCATACCAGGCAATCAACAGTACATAATGCAGATGTATAGGTCAGCAGCCTTTATCGACACTCTGTACATAATCTCTAGAGGGTAGAGACCCCAGATGACACAATGGGATGTATCTGTTACATAACAAGGCATACCTGACATCATTACAATCACACTGACAAAGAGAACATTCCGTATGGCAGGAGGCAGTAGGCCTGCATTTACCCAGGGTGGATTGTATGATAATGTACATCCAGATACCTTAAGGAAGCTTACCCCAGATATCCACACATGTTGTAGCAGCCTAGGTTAGTCATGGTGCACCCCCTACACTCACTAATACTGGGCCATATACCACTGTTACATACAATGGTCTTTGGAGTGCATTAGGGCACACATGTATTGTGTAGGTGAAGCCCACACATATATGGCCCCAACCCCCCGGTATGTGTGGGGGACATAACAGCGGTGGCATGATGGCATACATAACAACCCCTCACAGCATGAGGTGGAGGACACATACAGTAAGCAAGATATGTATATGTGTATATATCTGAGCCCTACCTCAGCCCCAATAGTCCCAACGACTATTGCTACTGTAATAGGGATTGTCTTGGACATCTGCTGTTAACATGTGCACCATTGGCTACTTACAGACATCCTAAGGTCATCATAGTACAGTACCACTGCTAGCACAGTAATGCCCCTGTGGACTACAGCTGCGATATGGCCAATATATGTGGACAGTCTGACACACTCTGGTCAGCCCAGGGGTATACACAGTACCCCTTCATGCAAGACATGTGGATCAGGCCTGTCAATGTGGATGTTAACAGCCATGTAAATGGGTATAACACATACATACTAGTATGCATTTGCCCCCATAGGTTATGCATTCATACACCCCTGTCTGTCCTGACACATAATAACCGCTGGTACAGAGGTGCCATGGCTACATACTATCCACTAGTTAGTGACATACAACTGAACAGTATGCCACTGCTTTGTCTGACATACATGACTGTTATGGTGGCCTGGCAGCAGTACATCTGGCAAGTATCTGGACATGACATCTCACTGGATAAGTAGAGTAAGCTGCTAGGCATGTAATAAAGCACAGTGCAGACTACAGTTAGACTGACTAAGCACTGGGCTACATCTCCTATGTGAGAATACACATGTACCTGCATAGCTAGCAGGCTCTACAGGCATGTCACATCACAGAGTAACAGACACCTGTGTGAAAGTGCATAACCACAACCAATGTGAACACAGCCACAGCCACATATGGTAAGCTAGCATACTATTACAGTATATGGACTATCTGATGTACATCATCCTCATATGAGCCACTCACACAACAACCCTACATATACTGGGCCACTACACAGTGTGGTCCGATGGCTGTCTGTGGTTTGGGAAATGTGTTTGTTTGCCCCTACAAACATGTAAGCTGATAGGGTGACATACAGTGGAGCAGCATGTAACATCAGATAGAACAGGACCAAGAACAATCACATCTGCCACAGTCTCTACACAGGCCAAGGTACATATGCACTATACACACACTGACGACAATTAGCAGACTTACACATACCTCAGTACACACAAACACAGAATACCCAGGCTATGTCCTCAAATATAACCCCTACTATACATAACATGAGTAGCAGTTTGATATCTAACTGCCTTGTTATCAGATATGCTGTCAATGAATATGGTGTACAGAACATATGCATCCTCTGATGCATGACATATGTACAAAGGTTGACAGAGTTGTGGATGGAGGCACAAACACAGGGCCAATATTGACATGTCGTAACAGGGTTTGATGCATCATATGTCCTATGTGAGATATGACGTCAGTAACTCTCCCGGCTGTCACCATCTACTGACTGCAATCCTCACACTACCTTCTGCAGTTGAGAGATAGGTGCTCTGTGGATAACACAAGGATCAGAAAGCACCACACACTGCCCAGTCTGCAGATGACCTACAGATAGGGATTCCTCATAAACATAGCACTGACATGACAAGTATTAAAACATGTAGGACAGCCATATCCACACACACCCTGTTAAAACAATATTACCCCAACTGCAGTATAGCAGCACTTACAGTCTATAGTCAAGACAGGCACATCCCCCTCCTGTGTGTTGGCCTGTTTCCACAGTGTATGTTGTCGGAGGTAAATCCCCAATCCATCTGTGATGCTGTTTGCCAAACAACAGAAGAACAGATCTAGTTCCTGCTCACAGTGAATGAAAAGGCCCAACACCAACATGATGTTCCTAGATATTGGAGGGTGTTTCCATGCAATTGGCTATGAGAATGTTACCACAACTGTTCCACATGCAATCAGCTAGATGAGGGCTGTAATCCTTGCAGAGGCCATCAGCTGATCATGAGCATCACTGACAATACACATGCCACTGCCTAAGCAAAGCAGGTGTAAGTCTCCACATCCACCAGAGAGGGAGTGAGAGAAGCAGACAGAGGCAAAGATAAGTCAGGGTGGGTTGGGAGAGTTAAAGGTAAGCATGCATGTGTCACATGCCTAACAGTCCAGGGTATCAAACCCCTGACTGACTATGTACTGATATCACATCTGTTATCCCTGCACAGTGGATATTGTGATTTTTGCTAGGGGCACCATATAAAAAATGTAAAAAACCCACTCAACATTAAGTCCATTTGTTACACACACAACCACCTCCACACAGGACACGAATGACAAACATCGACACATTAAGACACACACACACACACACACACCTGGGATTACAACTCCTACTTAACTAGTTATTTCACTGCAGCACTATGCAATTATAGAATGCACCACAGTGATTACTGGAGTACTCTTCCCTCAAAGGTTTATTTCACAGTGAGTGACATCAGCAGGACTGCCAAAGTAGGACAAATGAATTGTAGTGAGTGTGACTAGCCAAACATGCATTGCTCTCTACACAGGCATAGGAACAGACACAAAAGCATCCACAACTCCCATGTGTGAGAATAGAACCCTTACCAGGGGTCTAATATCACACTACAGCATTACGCTGTTACAGCATGCACCACAGAGATTGCTGGAGTAGTCTTTCTCCAAAGGTGTACTTCACAGTGATTGACATCAGCAGGATTGCCAAAGTAGGGCATTTGAATTGCATTGATTGTTACTAACCTAAATTGCCCTAATTAGTCTGTATGCATTAACCACTGTTCTGGCCAGAACAAAAATAACATGCGTTTGCAGGTCATGAACCCAGAACCCTGTACACTACAGTCACAGTAACTAACCACTAAGCCATCACAATAATACATGAGACTAAGGCTTCACCAAAGTAATCCCACCATAGGCTAATGAAACTGAACATGTGAAAGGAATGTATATACAGTTGTCCGTAAAAGACCTCTCCAAAGACAACTTCATGCTACTCAAGGCAGAAGTGACAATGTTTGTGACACCCATGGAGACAGGAGCTGACAGTTCAACTGATGAATCCTGCACTAAGGCACTGTATAAGCACATCCACTTGTGCATAATTCCTGACATCCCACAGAACCATGACGCTCACCTCCCAAATAAACAAGCCAGTCTGGTTGTCTCCTGCCATTAACAGAGTATACAACAGAAGGTAGACACTGTTGAAGAAAAAAGGATAATTCAAAGATGCAAACAACTCCCTTACCAGGCCCAGTAAGATGTTGAGATCCCTCATGAAATCCTCCAAAGCTGGTTATGTAACTAAAATTGCCACAGATTCCACAGACAACCACACAGCATTCTATAGTTATGTCCAGAATCTAACTGGCAATGCTTTGAAGTGCTCTGAGCTGCAACAGAATGGCATTACATAGACTGCTGCCACATATTTGTGCCAATATCCTGGCAGATTGATTTAGTGCCACATAGGTTCATAGATTAATACTAGGCTAACTGCCCTTCCAAGCCATTTTAAGCCTAGCCAATTATCCCTTGTGAGACTCAAACCTTACACCTTGTGTTTGTAATGCAAACACCTTAGCCATTAGGCCACTCTCCCAACCCCCCCCTCACCCCCAAAAGGGTCAATGTCAATACGAAAAGAGTTCCATTGTCCAGTAATCACAGCCACACAGGCAGAAACAGCACTGTCCAAAGCTAAGAATACAGCATCCGTGGGACCAGATGACATCCTGGGCTGTGTACTACATGAACTACAAAATTAAATGGCATCTCACCTAACTGTCATGTGTAATCATAGCCTCACATCAAGCCTGGTGCCCACTGAGCGGTGCACAGCTGAAGTTATCCCACTCCACAAGGGGGGATCCACCTTTGATCCCTGGAACTACCATCACATCAGTCTGACGAGCCTGATCTGCATGGCCATGGAATGCATTATCAGGGAAGTTTTGAACGTAGACATTGGCAACCCTCAAACACTGGTCCCCACACTGATTGGGCTCATGGAGGGCCAGTCTTGTCTCCTGAAACTGATTGACTGCTTTGACTCAGTCTGCATAGCTGTTGAAGTGGGTAAGGCAGTCCACAAAGCCTATGTGGACCTCACCAAGCCCTTCAACACCATCTCCCAGTCTGGAAACATAGATTAACATACTAATCTGGCCATACATCCCTATGCCACTCGATGGTTTGCCACATGGCTTACTGACAGAACCCAAATTGTAGGTGTAACTGACTCCAAATCCATCCCCAGACAAGTGACAAGTGGAGTACCTCAGGGTTCAGTCCTGGGACCACTGTTGTTTGGCATCTTCATATCTGAAGTACAGGCCAACAGTACAGGACTCTGGATAACAAAGGTAACAGATGACTGCAAAATGGGAGTCATTATGAGCCTGACTGTACTGCATGGTATGTTACTGATACCAGCCTGACATCATACAAGTGGGATGGAGTACTGTTAACATCTTGTGCCCTTGTCATGTAAGGTCCTAGTTATGGGATCTGCAGCAGTTGGTAGTGTATTGCAGGGCAGATGTGTTTGGCTGTGGGGGGGAATACCTATTCGTGCATGACGTATGTTGTTTGTGCCTGTCAACCCCATTAATGGTGCATGTGGACATATATGTTTCGGCTATGTTCCCACTTTATCAACAGATGTATGTCCGTATATACCTATATAGATATAAATATCTGCTTACATATATGTGTGTATATATAAATACATATATCAATATGTTGTATCTGTTTAGACATTAATATATTTTCACACACACATACATCTACATATTGGAATACATTCTCTGTACTGTTGAATGACTGGGCAGGATGATATGTTTGTGAATACAGCAGGGCTGTGTATAACTGAGGTGGCTTAGAGGTAATCAAATCACTTTGACTATGGTGTGCATGGTCCTGGGTTTGAGCCTAGCAGAGATTATTTTGTTGCTAGGCAGAACAAGGGCCAATGGCTACAGAGTGATTAAGGCACTTTAAAGCAGTTGTAAGTGGGTTTGAACGGGTTTGTGCAGAGGTAAGCACTGCTAAAGTCTGGTACAGTTTCTTATACTCAGTTAGCTGCTGAACTGCTTAACCTGTGTAGGCAATGCTTAGCTACGTGCAAACCCACTTGCAACTGCTTTAAATTGCCTTAATCACTGTGTATCCAACGGGCCATGTTCTGCCAGCAACAAAATAAACAGCGCTTGCAAGGCTCAAACCAAGGGCCCTGTACACAATAGACAAAGTGATTTACCACTAAGCCATGACAGACAAAAAGAGATTTGATGTTTTCAGAAACATATCATCCAGTCCAGTCATGCAACAGTACAGAGAACGTATACCAACATCTAGATGTATGTGTGTATAAATGTATTAATATCTAAACAGATACAACATATCTAGATATGTATATATGTATATATATATATATATATATATATATATATATATATATATATATATATTAATTTCTAAAACTATATACATATACATCAATATAAAGGCACATATATACATGCATATGCCTAAATCGACACATATATGTGTCTACACCTATATGACCTATATGTCTACATATACCCAGCACTTTACATATGTGTACGCAGATATACATCTATATAGGTATATACGGACATAGTTATATATATGTTAGCAGAGATATATATATATATATATATATATATATATATATATATATATATATATAGGTATATATGGCCATACATCTGTAGATAGCAATGGCAGATTAACAAATACACATATGTCCACATGTAGCGTTAATGGGGTTGAGAGGTCCCACACACTATACATCTTGTACGAATAGGCATCCCCCCCACAGCCAAACACATGCACCCTGCAATACACTACCAAGTACAGTCTGCCTCCCATAGAACATGTAATATGTGGAAGCCATCAACATCCCCAGGATACAGATACACAGACACAGATATGCAGATACAGATATATATATATATATATATATATATATATATATATATATATATATATATATATGTGTGTGACTACACATACACACACAGATATATGTACAGTAAGATACATATGTAGAAGGTGCACACAATATGGAACAGCCACTATGCCTACAGTTAACACCTGAACAACTGGACACTGTATGGGCCACCTATACAAATGTCAGTTGTTGCCTGCAACATATACCCATAGAAAGGTCATAGGAAAGACACCACACACAGGTTTGCAGAAATAGGAATCCTTTAATTGTGTACTATAACAGTTCTATATGCCATGTCATATAGCTTTTCAGACACTGACATCCATATAAGCAGAGTAATGCAACTGTGAAACATTTATACTAACACAGTTGTCTGGAAAGGTTCACAACTGTTGCTGTCCAGGCCAAGCCCTTTAAACTGTACAATAGTGAAGACAGACTGGGCCACAGGATACCAAACAATCAACAGTATGTACTGCAGGTGTGTAGTTCAGCAGCCTCTTTCTAGACTCTGTACAAACTCAGTAGGAGGTAAAGACGTTTTGTGATCAAATGGGTTGTAACTGGTACATAACAAGGCATAAATGACACCATCACAAGCACACCGACAAACAGAACAGCCTGTATGGCAGGAGGCAGTAGGCTTGCAGTACCCCAATTCATGTAAGTAATATCAATATAGGTGAAGTATATTTTACTGTACATCCAGTTACCTTGTGGCAGCTCACCCCTGATACCCCCACATTTTGTAACAGCCTAGGTCATTTATGGTGCTCCCCACTTACACTCAATAATACAGGCCCATATACCACTGTTACATACACTGGCCTCTGGAGTGCATAAGGGCACACATGTATTGTGTAGGTGATGCCCACACATATAAGGCCCCAGCCCCACCGTATGTGTGGGGGACACAACAGCAGTGGACTAATGGCAGTAATGGCAGTGTGATATACACACAGCCCACTACAGAACAACCACAAACAGCATGACATATGTGCAAAGTTTGGTATGTAGATGGAGGACAGAGACTGGAACACAGGCACATATGTGGAACACTGTTGCCATACACTAAGCAAGGTGCTGGTGTTACAGCAAAGTCTGCAACATACCCTTAGTCAGGGAATTGAGGTTAGACACAGAAATGGATGTAGCCATGTACTGATAGCAAGCAAGACACACACTGCCAGTGTAATATCTGACACAGGACCTGTGTGGTGGACGGACAGCACATGATAGGTATACCTCTGTCCAGCAAGAGGATAGGCCCACAGCAGTGAGCTATGCAGACATACTGCATTCCAAGGTACACTAGTATGTACACACACACACACACACACACACACACACACACACACACACACACACACACACACACACACACTGTAACACCAGTACTATGTAAAGCATAACACAACTCTACTCACAGTCTGTCTCTAGTTCCTGATCCTCCTACAAATATGTGGCCACTCTGAGTGTGCAGGTTCACCTATAAGAGGTATTGCTACCTGTTGTCTGTAACACTGATGCCCACAAGGGACCACACCCACATGCTGTAGGGATTTATAGTGGGTGGTTGCCATGACAGTGGTAATTGGAAGTAGTACACATGTGTAATTTTATATATATATATATATATATATATATATATATATATATATATATATATATATATATATATATATATTTATGGCTATCTGGATAAGTATATGTACATATATTTCCACCATATGTCCTGGACTTGGAGTGTAGCCCTACCCCAGCCCTTATAGTCCCAAAGTCGTAGTGCAAGGGGATGTCAGGTATGTATAGCAGGTATGTTACTTGACTATCGCTACTGTCATTGGGATTGTCTTCACAGACATGGTTTGTGTGGAAGGTGACATCTGCTTATAACATGTGTGCCACTGGCTACTGATAGACATCCTACGGAAATCATTGTAAAAGTACTGCAGCTAGCCTGTAATGCCCCTGTGGAGTGCAGCAGAGATATTGGCCATTATATGTGGAACTCCGGACACACCCTGTACAGTCCAGAGTTTTACACATAATCCCTTAGTGCACAACATGTGTACCAGGCCTGACAATATGGATGTAGACAGCCATGTAGATGGGTATAACAAACAACGACTGGTATACATTTGCCACCATAGGTTTTGGATTCACACACTCCTGTCTGGCCTGACACATAATAACTGCTGGTGCATGGGTGCCATGGACACATACTACCCACTAGATACTGACATACATCTGTACAGCATCCCACTGGTCTGTCTGACATACATGACTTTTAACGGAGGCCCAGCAGCAGTACATCTGGTAATTATCTGCACATGACATCTCACTGGGTAAGTACACTCTTGGCTGCTAGGCATGTAACAATGCACTCTGCAGGCTACAGGCAGACTGGCTCAACACTGGCCTACATATCATATGGGGGAATGCACATGTACCTGTATATATAGCAGGCTCAACAGCCATGTCACAACACAGGGTAAGATACACCTGTGTGAAACTGCATAACCACAACTGATGTGAACACAGCCACAGCCACATATGGTAAGCTAGCATAGTATTACAGTATATGGCCTATCTGCTCTACACCATCCTCATATGTGCCACTCACAGAATGACCCTACATATACTGGGCTGCTACACAGTTTGGTCTTATGGCTGTCTGTGGTATGGGACATATGTGTGTATGGCTCTACAAATATGTACGGCAAAGTGGTACCATACAGTGGGGTAGCATGTAGCATCAGATAGAGGGGGAGCTAGAACAATGACATCTACCACAGTCTGCACACAAGGTAATGAACATATTAACAATACACACACTGCCAACATTAACCATCACTACACAGACCTCAGTACTGTACAAACATCCACAGAATGTCGAGGTTATGTCGTGATATATAACCCCTACTGTACATGACATGTGTAGCAATCTGATATATCACTGGTTTGTAATCAGATATGATGACACGATTTATGGTGTACAGCACATATGCACCACTTCATGCATGACATATGTACAAAGGTTGACAGAGGTGTAGCTGACAGCACATACACAAGGCCAGTATAGACATGCTGCTGTGATAACCTCATACATTTACCATTGTAACGGGGTTTGTTGCAACATATGTCCTATGAGGGATATGAAGTTAGTAACTGTCACGGCCTTCACCATCTACAGACTGCAATTCTCACACTACCTTCTGCATTCCACAAATAGATGCACTGTGGCTAACACATAAAACCAAAGTTACAACACTGCCCAGTCTGCAGATGATACTGCAGATGGGGATTCCTCATATACATGGAACTGACATGGCAGGTATTGCGACATGTATGACAGGCATATCCAGACATACACTATTAAACCAACATTACTCCAAATGCAGTATAGCAGCACTTACAGTCTGTAATTAGATCATTGTTGTCCTCTTTCCACAGTGTATGTTGTTAGAGGTAATTCCCCAATCCATCTGAGATGCTGTTTGCCAAACAGCAGATCTAGTTCCTGCTCACAGTGACTGAAAAGGGCCAACACCACCATGATGTTCCTAGGTATTGGAGTGTGTTTCCATGCATTTGTCTATGGGAATGTTACCACAGCTGTTCCACATTCAATTAGGTAGGGGAGGGCTGCAATTCATACAGAGGCCATCAGCTGATCATGAGCATCACTTAAATTACACATGCTGCTGCCTAAGCAAAGCAGGTGTGGGCCTTCACATCCACCAGAGAGGGGGTGGGGGAGGCAGACAGATGCAAATACATGTCTGGGAGGGAGAGTAAAACTGAAGCATTTTTGTGTCACACACCTACCAGCACAGGGTCTCAAACCCCTGACAACTATGTAGTGCTATCACAGTTTGATGTGGTTACTGGATGCACCACATGGGTTACCTGCTGTGGAGTACTCAGAACATATATGTGATGGTGAGTGACTTCTGCAACAGGGATACAGTAGATATATGGTAGGTGACGTACAAGTGCCTGTCTGCATGAACAGGTGCCCCTGTCAACACAGGCACACTCACACAGGGACACACACATTGACATACTTGGCAGGGCCAGGAGTGCAACTCATCACTAGTGGGATTGCCACAATACATCAATGTGCCGGTATCACATGCACCACACAGGTCATATGGGGGTTGTATGGGCAAAGAGTATGAGGAGATGTAAGACATCAGACAGCATGCTTCAGTATGCCCTGGGGGGTTATAGTGAGTGTGGATGTGGACATATGCACCATAAATCACACACATGAATACACAGGGTGCCAGTTCTGACATGCATGGGTGCATGTCTGCATGGGTGTGTGGTGGTCAACAGTGCCAACAGGCTGTACAAGGGTAGGCGATGGGTATACCTTGGCATCAGGCCACATGACAACAGTCTGCATTGTGGCTCAGGCCTGCAGTTTTTGCATTTGCCCACACAGGTGGGCATTGCATCCCCCATCCAGTCACCTGGGTGACTATTGTGTGTGGCCAATGCTGTGCATCACTTGCCATGTAGGTGTTCCTTAGTCAATGAAATGGATGGTGTCTGGGATGTGCACAACTCCCACATGCATGTACAGTGACATGTGCTACTTTACCTGGGGTGTCTGGCCCATGTTGTGAACACAGATTATTATTAGATGTGCCAGTCTTGACTACCTGTGGCAGGAACTGGTAATGGGCAACAGGTTTACCCTGCACCTACATTGATAGCATGCTAACAGCATTCCCTGATATCAGTGTCATCTGTCCATATGGGGCATGTTGTCAGGCATGGAATGTCCGTTGTGAGTCACATGTGAAGGCACCATAGGTGCTGCAGGTATCCATTGGGAAACATGGTGGAGGTGCACTGTCTGCATGTACGTGCATATTGGACAGATGGGCAGGGTGACATGCCCTCTGTAGCCCACTGCTATCACTGCATAGTTACTAACAGTGGCCAATATGCAGTGCACTACCCACATATTGGCTGTTGCCTAGGCATGTGTGTGCATATGACACATGGGTTGAGTGTGTGCTCTGGGTAATAGTGGGGTTGCTAACTGTGATTGGCTGGCCTTGATGTCACATGTATGGGTATGGCTTTGCACTCCAGCCTCTCAGCTAATTTACATCTGTTATCCCTGTATGGTTGACATTGTGATATATATAGTAGGGCCACCATAAAAGAAATAAGCAAAACCCCCTTCACATTGCCCACAGGTGTCACACACACCTCTGCAAAGGATACAAGTTACAAACTCACACATCTGTCATATCTGGGAGATGAACTCCTACTTAGTATATTACACTACATAGTTATAGTACATGCCACAGACATTACTGAAGTACTTCTTCCTCAAAGGTGTATTTCACAATGAATGACATCAGCAGGATTACCAAAGAAGGGCATTTCAACTGTAGTGGGAGTGACTAGCCTAAAATGCATTGCTCCCTACACAGACAGTGAGACACACACAAAACATCCACAACCATCACGGTGTGGGTATTGAACCCCTGCCGAAGGCCTATATAATACGACAGCATGGAGCAGTTATAGGTCGCACCACAGGGATTACTACAGCACTTTTTCCACAAAGTTGTATTTCACAATGAATGACATCAGCAGGCTTGCCAAACTAGGGCATTTGAAATGTACTGTGAGTGAGTAGCCTATAATGCATTGCTCCATACACAGACATTGGAACACACAAAACATCCAGAAGTGCCAAGGGTGGAGATGGAACCCTACCACAGTTCTAAATCACACTACAGCAGTATGCAGTTACAGGATGTGCTACAGAGATTACTGAGCTACAACCTTCCCAGAGGTGTATTTCTAGGTGGGTGACATCAGCAGCCTTGCCAAAGTTGAGTATATGAATTCTAAGAAGTGTGAGTACCCTAAAAGACATTGTTCTCTACTCAGTCAAAGACACAGATTCACACATACACACACACACACACACACACACACTTGCCAAGTCTGGGGTTGTAACATCTGCCTGACTACATTATCACACTACAGCAGTATGCAGTTACAGGAAACATTACGGAGATTACTGGGCTACATGCTTCCCAGAGGTGTATGTCTAGGTGAGTGACATTAGCAGCCTTGCCAAAGTTGAGTACATGAATTGTACAGAGTGTGAGTAGCCTAAAAACCATTGTTTTCTACTCCGTCAGATGCACACACACACAGTTTCCAAGTCTGGGGTTAGAACACCTACCTAATTACTTTATCACACTACAGCACTACACAGTTACAGGACAAACTACAGAGATTACGGGGTTATGATTTTCCCAGAGGTGTATTTCTAGGTGAGTGACATCAGCAGCCTTGCCACAGTTGAGTATATGTATTGCACGGAGTGTGGGTAGCCTAAAAAGGCATTGCTTTCTACTCAGTCAGACACACACACGTTCACACACAGTTGGCAAGTCGGGGGTTAGAACACTTACTTAAGTGCATCATCATACTACAGCAGCACACAATTACAGGACGTGCTACAGAGATTACTGGGTGATGATTTTCCCAGAGGTGTATTTCTAGGTGAATGACATCAGCAGCCTTGCCACAGTTGAGTATATGAATTGTACGGAGTGTAAGTAGCCTAAAAAGCATTGCTCTTTACTCCAACAAACACACCGTTGCTAAGTCTGAGGTTAGAACACCTACCTAACTATTTTATCACACTAAAGCAGTACGCAGTTACAGGATGTGCTACAGAGATTACTGGGCTATAATGTTCCCAGAGATGTATTTCTAGGTGAGTGGCATCAGCAGCCTTGCCAAAGTTGAGTATATGAATTGTACGGAGTGTGAGTAGCCTAAAAAGCATGGCTCTTTACTTAATCGGACACACACACAGATTCACACACAGTTGCCAGGTCTGGGGTTAGAACACCTATCTAACTACTTTATCAAACTACGGCCATATGCAGTTACAGGACACGCTACAGAGATTACTGGGCTATGACTTTTCCAGAGGTGTATTTCTAGGTGAGTGACATCAGCAGCCTTGCCAAAGCTGAGTATATGAATTGTACATGGTGTGAATAGCCTAAAAAGCATTGCTCTCTACACAGTCAGACACACACTCACACAACTGCCAAGTCTGGGTTTAGAACTACTACCTAACCAGTTTATCACTGCAGCAGTACACAGTTATGGGACACACCATGGAGATTACTGAGTTACAGCTCTCCCAAAGATGTATTTCACATTGGATGATCTCAGCAGGCTTGTCATAATACTGCTATGGGGAGTGTGGTGTGTGCATGGGCCATAACTCATTCATGTAGGGGTTGACATGCCACATGCAGGCACACATGGGGTCATATGTCACAGGTACATGTATACAGCTACTAGATGACTACTTCCTTGTACAGTCATGTTGCACAGCTGGCACATGCACCACATAGTCTGTCATGCTGACAGATACTGGTGGCTAGTATCTGCAGTGAGTGACATCTGCACCTCATGTGTTTGGGGCCCTTTGGCTATGTGCTGGGTGGGACAGGCCTGGATGGCTCCTTGTCACGGTCACCCTCTTCCACACATCTATGTCCGTCTACCTTTGGCTTATTATAGTGTGTTGTCCTTACATATGTGTCTGTATTCCTATCCACTGTGTGTGTGGCAGGAGTGGTGCATACTGACGTGTCTGCACTAAGAACTGTGACTGCCAGATATGTCTGGTTCACTGGCGTTTACAGACATGGCCTTCATGTGTTTAAGTGTGTGAGCATGCCCAGTATGACCTTTCAGTATGTTGTTGAGTGACATTGCTTTCATTCCTTTAAGTGTGTGAGCATGCC
This sequence comes from Protopterus annectens, assembly GCF_019279795.1. Lineage (NCBI taxonomy): Eukaryota > Metazoa > Chordata > Ceratodontiformes > Protopteridae > Protopterus > Protopterus annectens. The sequence continues at coordinate 177,796,323 of NC_056735.1, read as the reverse complement.
CAGTATGGCCATCTGTATTGCATGTGTGGATCAAGTCCAGGTAGTTTGCACTGTGGTGCTGACCTTTGTGTTGTACACCGACAGGTAGCATGCTGTGTCTGCAGGGTATCCATCGGTCATTTGGTAATGACTGTTGCTACATTTCTGCATAGCGGGGGGGGCACCTGACTGTTTCTACATGTCTACACAGGAGTGGGGAGGGCACACCTGACTGTTACTATAAGTGTACATAGGATGGGGGGCACACCTGACACTTGTACACTTTTGCTAGGACTGTACTGGGATGTCAGGTACTCCATTTCAGTCTGTAGTCTTACCTATCGTGCTGGCTAGAGGCATACCATTGTACTACAGATCTTAGCTTTAATTACCTACATATTAGTTTCTGACTTCCTAGCCTTCACAACTTACATCTAACTGCCTAGCCTGCCGTAGTCTGTCTGTGTAGGCCTGGGGGAGGGGTTACCTATAGGGCTCATTCAGAGGCCATAGTACAGCATTTGTTTGTGTTTGTCTGCACCTGTCCTGCTGGCTGTTGTTGGGTATGTGAACCTTCCTAACTGGCATGTGTGGGTCTTATGGACACACATGTCACTCACCCCATTTCCTGCACTGGGTTTTGTCACCCTGTGTAGTGCTGGCTACTATGGTGACTCCAATATGTGTTATAGACATCACGGTGCCACTATGGGTGTCTACTGTCTGCTGCCATAACATTCGGCCACCTAATTTCCTTGCATGCTCACATCCATACCATAGCTACAGGTAACAACACATTCTACTCCATTTGGCAATTGGCAGGTTGATTGACTTACCTTGAGGGTATGTCAGACTTGAGGATGGTGCTTGTGGGCTGCCTATGTTGGATGCACATAGTACACTCAAGATACATGGTTGAGCACAGGTAGTGTCATGTTTGGCATCCCTTTTTACTGTCTGTATGAGTCAGAGAGAGATGTCATTCCCTGTGTTCCTACTGTGTCAGTGCATATGCTATGCATTGCCTCTTTGCCAAGGCCGGGGCATACTAGGCATGCCTCCTTCTGCCTACTGGGGCAGGCTCAGGTTGTTCCTCCTCTGAGTCACTCTGTGCCTGTACAGGCCTTGGCATTGGTGGGGGGCTGTGTGGCCCTGCCCCATGTTGTTCCTACTGTAGCTGTTTCCGCAGGATCATATTGGGTAGCATAGCACATACCATAACATTTTGGGTACATGTAGCTGGTGAATACTGCAAGGCTCCACTGGAAGTGTTCAGACACTGGAACCATGACCTGAGTATCCCAAACACATGCTCAATTATGTGTCTGACTTGTGCGTGTGCCTCATTATGGCATTGTTGTTCAGGTGTGTGTGCATTTCTGATGGGTGTCATCAGCCATGGCTCCAGTGGGTACCCAGCATCCCCCACTAGGTAGCCATAGGGGATATCCACATTGGCAAATCTGTGGTACAACTGTGTCAGATGCCATATGTGTGAATCATCATAGCTTCCAGGCAGCCAGCACACACATTCATTATAATGCCCTGGGCATCACATACAACCTGGCAGTTGATGGAGGGGATGCCCCTGCGGTTGATGTAGGCCCTACCCTGCTCACCGGGTGGTGCTTTGATGTGTATGTGCGTGCAGTCTATAGCACCCACTACCCCACGGTATTCTGCTATTTGGTGGAAGAGACACATATTGCTGGCCAACACCTCATGTGTGTTGAGGAAATATACATGCTCACTGGCATGTGCTGACATGGCATACAGGAAATGGTGGAATACTCTGGATGCTGATGCCTGTGAGATTCCCATGATATCCCCAGTTGTGCTTTGAGAGGTACCTGTGGCTAGTATACCTAGGCCTACACATACCTTGGTATCCACTGGAATGGGTTCCCCTCGGCCAGTTTGGTGTGTCAGGTGTGGCCGGCACAGCTCAACAATTTGCTGTGGGAGGTCTCTGTCCACCCTATAGCGCTCCACTATCTCCAGCTCATGTAGACCCTGGTAGGTTACCCTGGGTCTGTACACTCTTCTCCATCTCCTCACTGTGGGTTGTTCTGCAGCATTCACATCCTCACCACCCTCGGCCTCTTGCACATGTTGTTCTATGTTGCCTACTGCAGCCATTCTCATTTTGTGGGTTTGTTTGTTACAATTTCCCCACTTGTATACACCAGTGGTGTAGAGTGTGGAAAAACCAGAGGGGAAGATGTTTGCTTAGTTTATAGTAGTGTTCTGGGCTGGGCTGGTCTGCTGTCTGTGTAATTGGATGATTCTGATACATTTCACCTGCCAGCTAAGCTAGTTCTCCTTGATTACCTTCCTACTACTGGTTTCCCTTCCTATTGCTTTCCTGTTTGAGCCCAGGGGTGCGCCGCGCAAACACAGTGCTCAGATGTGAATGGAGCTGCTATTTCCTGTTTTTTTTTTATTTATTTATTTTTTTTTACACCTGATGTGCGCCGCGCAAACACACGTATACTCTGTAAGCAGGTTTTACAGGATTTTGGCTTGTTCTACCTTGTACACGATGATTTTCTAGGACAGCCCTAGACACATACCCTGCCTAAGCTTAGCTTAGCTAAGGGCAAACACGAGCCACAGTCCTCCAATAAGCTTACAACATGTCTGACACACCCCCTTCTGATGTCAGCTATGTCTAGGGCTTACACTCATGGTTTTCCTAGTCCTACACTCTTGGGTGCAGGCTTGCACTGACAGGGAATCTGGGATTCTCTATCCTTCCCCTCATTTGCATAGGATTGACTGCTAATGTATAGTTACATGTCCCACACTGAGCCTCCCTCTATAGCAGCCATTACTCACTGGCCAGATTGTCTTCTCCCTGCCATTGACTTGCATGGCTGAATACTGCTTTTAGTTAGAATGCTTATTTAGGTTTATTTTATTATTTTCCTCCCAGTCCCGTTTGTGTGCCGCTGCCCAATGCTTAAACAAGTGAGATTGGCGAAAAAAAATAAAAGTTTTTTTTATTTTCTAAACATTTTGCAATGCCAATGGCCTTCTACTTGGTCACTGGCATGCTTCCTCAATAATATGCAGCCTTTATTTGGAGCTATCATAGCTCTGTTTTATAGTTTGCAGAAATGTACTCAGTTACTAACCGAGTACATTTCTGCAGACTGCACTCGTCTTGCACTGACAGCTGCTGGCTTCCTGGATCGTAAATTACCCTCATTTGCATGGTTTTCACCTGCAAATGAGGGTAATTTGCATACAGGAGCGCGGTCAATCCAGGATTAGTCTAACAGCTCACGTGCACGTCCTGGGAGCTCATTCCTGGATCGCACATCAGCCATATTGCTGAAAATAGCTCTTAAACTAATCCTGCATGCTCTACAGGGCTTTGTAAATCTGGGGGAAAGTGTTGAGAAACAGTCGAACACAATTATATAGTAAAGAGCAATTAACTTGTGGAGTACTTTTAAGATGTCATTTCAAAAGAAAGCTTGTTTAATAAATAACACTTCAATAGGGATGTCCAGCTTTATGGCAGGCATGTATTTACTAAATGGTGAAAGAGAAAAAGAAGAGAAAAGGCAGTGCTTGGTATGTTTTTGAGAGAATCAAGACTTAATCCAGTTAAAAGGCCTGTGATTTATAATGATAAAGATAAAGGAGGTTTACAGCTGTTACATTCAGGTGTAATTTTAGCTTTTATACATATATTTTCTTTATAGTTGAGAAGATTTAGTTGAGAAAGGAAAACTTGATAGTTGCCTTTATATATGAGAGAATGAAGAACACTGGAGTTGTTTTAGGTAGAAAGAGACAATGGAAATAGAAAAAGGAGAAGAAATGTGCAAATATGAAAAGATTTATTTCACAGCCAGGAGAGTAGACAGATGAATCCTTGACTATGACCCTGGTTTGTGGAGTAAAAAGTTAAGGAAAAAAGATGTTTTAATGTAGAAGCTAAATATAGATAATTTTGAGAAAGATAGGAAAGAATATTATAAGAGAATAATGATTGGTTATTATTTAGAAAATGAGTGTGATGAAAACACAAATGATGAAAAACATAAGAGATGTGGAACTGAAAAGAGATCTGTGACATATGACACTAAAAGTTATAAGTAAAGACTAATTATGGAATGCAAAGCAGAAGAAGGGAAATGCTTTTTCAAGGGAATCTGATGCCGACAAAGTGTAGCTCAAAAACAGGGTATTAGGAAAAATGAATGCCTTATACAAAGTTACAGATATTACATATACTGACATAGATATCATAAAGGGTAGTTATAAAAAGAAGTGGAGTAAGGGTATAGAAAAAAATAGACAAATAGTTGTGTCTGGTTCATGGTTGTTTGATTTGATAGATATTAGGAGACTCTGTATAAAAAATAGAATTTAATAAAGCAACTGAGATGACGGATATGACAAAAAGAGTCTACTGGTTAAGCAATAAGGTAAAAGATGCAGTTTATGTTCTTTATTTTCTTGTTTAAAGTTAATAAATCTTTTTATGTAAGTATATGGCAATGCATATGAGATTGTCTATAAATAATAATTTAAGCAAATAGCTTGAGGTCTCATAATGGAAGGAAGCACTGCAGAAGACAGGACCACACTAGAGTCTGGAGATATGAGTATGCAATTGATAATGCCCTTCCCACTGAAGAAAGAGAGGTAGACTGCACCTTATGGATTGACACTGTTAAAAAATAAAAATACAGTAAATAAGTTGAATGTATCTGAAGATTTGGACTTCAGTTTATAATTAGTATATTCAAGCTCAAATGTAGAAATGTCTGGTTCGATTAGAACTCCAGAAATGCTGGGAGTGGTTGTTTTGAAGAATTTCATCTCCCTTCATAAGTCAAAAGTTACATCAGGCATTTCCAAGCAACTCTGACTGTTGACTGATATTATTCATATTACCCCTGTTTTGTGGGAGAGTACCAGAAAAGATGTGTAGAAGGAGCAATGAAGATTTTTACTCCAATTTCAGTATTTACAAATGGGAGCCTCATAGACAAATATACATTTTTGCAACTTAAGAGTGATAATGCATTTTCCATTGCTGACTTTTTTATATTTACAATTAGAGACTGAAGAGGCTTTGCAAAGAGTGTTAGAGAACTTAAAAAAAAGTCAATTACTCCATTGTCACAATTTCATGATTTATATCTTAACCAGAAAAGGAAGGCCCAAAACTGGGGCCAGAAATGTGCTTTTAAATTACGAAGCTGTATGTGCGAAGTTGTCAAGTTATTGCTACATTGTTCAACCCCTACTGAAAATTCAAGACAGGATTAAAATTTAGACTGATGGTTGGAAAGTGTTAGTGAATTTTACTTATAAAGCAAGATCATTATAAACATATTGATAATCAACTATTTGTACACAGCACAGTCACTGTGTCCCATGATATTCATGCCAGCCTAAAATGATTTTATGTGGTACTTTAAGACACTTCTGCTCAGACTGTAGACAGAAAGGGCATAACAAAGACAATTACATCACTCCAGAACCCCTCCAACCGCAATGCACTCTATTGACCACTTAGTTTCCATTTTTGAGCCACATTCTGGCAAATCCCCCACCTGAAAGTAATCTCCTCTTTCCCCACTTTCATAACACAAATCAAAATAAACCTCCATCAAAAAAATGATTGTAAGTGCTTTTCTACTGGACACATCACTTAGCTCCTCCATTACCTACATCATTACTACTCCCACACTCTTTTCTTATGTTGGTTACCTCCCATACATGGCAGTAAAAGTAATCCATGTCTGTTTCTCCCCTGTTAATACTATTTGCTCATTTTCTTCAATTGTCTTCTGGACCTTGTACCTTTTGAGATTACTCCACATTGGTGCATCTCTTATTTGCCAGGAATCACTTATTCACTGATGGATTGGACTTTGATTTTACTGGCTTATTTTCAGAGGTATGTGGATAAATCATTTAAACTCCATTAAGAGATGCATCAGCTACTAAACTGATAATGGATAATTGCAAATGATGCACCCTGTCCTTTCTCAAATTTCAATGCCTTTTTTTAGACTTTTTACAAGTGTCTTCAAAATTCACTTGTAGGTCCTTTATTGCAGGAATATTATGGTGATCTTGATCAGAAAGGTAAAAAAAACTAACCAAAAACCTATTGGAAAGGAGCTAATAGGTCATCATGTTTTAAACAATGACATAGGTACACATACATTAACTGAAAATAAAACACGCCGCAATGATATTTTTAATTATTTTCATGCATTTTACGTGTTTTGTTTATAACAATGTATGACTCATTCTAACATTACATAAATTGTTCAGTTCCTGCCTTCCCTTAAACCTCTTTCCTCCTGAACAATATTCTAAATATGTTTGTTTGTTTGTGTCTTTTGGCCACAGTGGAACTCCGGTCCGCTAATGGTTGGCAGTAGATTTTTACGTGCTGGCTTGCCAGGCCTAATGCACAATCTTCAACAAAGGAACGCCCATTCACGCATGTTGACACACAGAAGACGCACTTACTGAGAATCGAACGGGCAATGTCTAACTGTGAGGCGACAACGCTAACCGCAGCACCACCACCGCAGTCTCAATATTCTAAATATGTAGTTCCCATAAATTCTATACAATATGCAATCTATTCTTTCGCTTTTATAAAGATGCAACATCTAGCTCTTTTATTTATTTTACAATATTCGCATCTTCAGCTACAGATGGTTTTGCTTTTGATTTCCATTTGAGCTAGAGTGTAAATCTGTATGGAGAATATTGTGACAAGGGAATTTATCCGTTATCTCGATATAGCTAGATAGACAAAAACTGGCCTCCTGTGAAGGACACATTATTTGATCTAAGCTAGGAAACTACATACTCTGTTACTAAAAAGAATTCAGCTTAGGATAGAAGTGACATTAAAATATCCCTTTCTAAGAGTATTTATATGTTGGATGTGACATCAGGAACAGTCAGTGTAAAGGTTGTACTATGGAAGCAAGCCAGAAAGAGTTTGCATGTGTGTATGTTTGTGCAGTGGAGAACAGTGCAACAATTTTAAGCTGGGCTACCAAACATAATTTTTCAAAGTTTAGGTTATATTTGATACTTGTTATGGAAATTAATTTTGTGTTTTCAACTCAGAGTCCTCTCTCCTGCTACTGTTTTCCCCTTGCAGTGGCTGTATGACTGAGGGTGGTCTCAGTGGAAGCCTGCAATGTTAACATGGCAGTCCAAGGAAGTAGCTAGTAACTATTAACTACATATGTGCTATTATATGGAAATGGTAGCAGGTGTGTGTGTGTGTGTGTGTGTGTGTGTGTGTGTGTATGTGTGTGTGTGTGTGTGTGTGTGTGTGTGTGTGTGTGTGTGTGTGTGTGTGTGTGTGTGTGTGTGGTGTGTGTGTGTGTGTGCGTGTGTGCGTGTGTACATGTTGGTTGGGCTAGTAAGGAAAGCACTAGAAAAAACAGTACTGACAGCACAATGATTTATTCAGAGACATAGTGATGTGCCACTAATGAGGTGTTTCTGTGTGTGGCTATAACTTCGCTGAATCAGAGCTTCTCTCTGTCATGCTAATTGACAAACTCATGCTAGCTAAATAGTAGGAGAGGAAAAAATCATTCTGAATCACCTCATAATTCTGATATACTAAAAAAGGAGATTGTTCAGTTATGGTGTCCAGTCATAGAGGAAGATGAGATAAGTTATGAAACGTGTTTTGAATAAGAGGACAATATAATATGAGTTCTGTACTCTGCTGAAATATGCACTGAGGTGCGAAGTGTATGCTACGTTGTATTATTTGTAAAATATAATATGATTATTCATTTTCTTAGAATTATAAAACATAACAATTTTAACAATTTTAGAGGGGCAGTGCTTTGTGCTAATCTGCCAAAGTAATGTTCCTTCTGGGTGGAAGAGGATTATATTATGAAAAAAATGTTTGAAAAGGAATTATGGACAATGTGGAAAACTAGGAAATACAATGGTTAACTGTAAACCTGAGGGTAGAAAATATAAAAAGATATAGCATTTTTGGTTTGACTGTACTGAATAGGATGTAGAATAGATGGGTGAATCACATATCCAGCAGGAAGAAGACAGGATTACAAAATGGAGAATTTATATAAAGGGATGAAGTAAAGGATGATTGTAAGGTGGGCAGAAGAAAGCATGATATTGAATTAAAAACAGACAACAGGAATTTGCTATTTCAATCTTAATCAGAAGAAAAGGAAAAAGAAAATGGACAAGAGTGAATTAGAGAGGGTGTCGTATCGAGGAAAGTTTAAGTAAAAAAACTAAACAGAAGAAAAAATGAAGAGATGAAAGATGCTTTTATTTATTTATTTAATTTATTTATTTTCAGTTTGATGACCGGGGAAGTCCACTAGGTCCAGGGAGCCCATTTTCAGTGGGGGCCCGGGGAGAAAAGCTCCCCAGTTCAAAATACAGATAAAGATACAGAAATGTTATAGTCAAAACAGTTTCATAGATTATAGGTTTTACTAGCTAAAACTGCCCCTTGTGCCATTCATTCCAAGCAATTATCCTTCTGAGAGACTCAGAACATGCCCCTTGTGTGTGTGAGCAAACACCTTAACCATTAGGCCACCCTCCCAACCCCAAATATAAATACATGTCAAAGTGAAAGATAAAAAAAAAATAAAAGAAAAAAAACATTATTTACAACATTTGCTTAGAACAAAATAATCTGTGGATTAGCAGATATTGAGCGCGACCCCTACTTACAGTAACCTAGAAGCACAAAAGGTAAGAGAGCTAGGTAGGTAGAATGCAGTTACATTTCCATTTAAACGAGAGGTAGCAGTGAAGCTTAGTCTTAAAGTTATCTTTGTTCTGTGTTGTCCTTAGGGAGGAGGTGAGAGAATTCCATTATCTGGATAAGGAAAAAGAGAGAAGTTGTCCTGCAGGTCGCTTAGGTTTATGGACAGTAATTAAGTTTTGGTGTTCAGATCTGAGTGTTCTATTTGGGATGTATGGGGGTAGGATGTTAGTGAGTGCAGGGCATGTGGTGGGGTTGAATATTAGCCTGTGGGCTGTAGCATTGGAGGTAGTCCAGATAGTTAGGGAGTTCTAGCCAATTTAGAGAATGGAGGGCAGTACAACGATGGGAGGAATGTTTGGCTTTGGTAACAAATTTAGAAATTTTGTTGTAACAATTTTCAAGTTTAGAAGAGATGGAGGAAGATAGGTTGATTAGTAAGGGGGCCCCATACATTAGGGAGGGAAGGAGGTAAGTAAAGGTGAGTGTATGTCTCGTAGAAGGAGAGAGGAAGTGGTTGTTTCTGTATAGCATGCCATGTTTTTGGTGGATTTATTTTTATATTTAGCTGCATGTGGGTGTCAAACATTAGGTGTTTATCTATATTTAAACCAAGTAATTTAGCAAAGGGAATGACTTTGATAGGAGAGTTGTTTTGGCTTAGGACTTGGAAGGAGCTTTTATCAAAAGATAAAGATTTTGAGGGTGGGAATATTAATATTTGGATTTATTAGCATTCAGAGAAAGGTGGTTTTGGAGCATCCACGTCTCTGTGGTTGAGAAAGCCGTCTGAGTCTTAGCTAGAAATTCAAGGAGGTTGGTGGCAGAGCAGACTAACGTTGAGTCATCTGCATATTGTATGACTTTGGCATTGGGGATGGCAGAATGAAAAATATTGATAAAGATATTAAACAACACTGGGCCGAGAATGGATCCATGGGGTACCCCTGTAGGAGTGGGTAGAAAAGGTAAGGTGCCTTTTCTCCATTTTCCAGCCTGAGATCTGTCAGACAAGTAACTTGAGAACCAGGATAGGGTGTCTTGGGAGAGATTTAGGTTTGAAAGATGGCTCAGAAGATGGGTATGGGAAACAGTATCAAATGCTTTGGAGAGATCAAATAGCACTGTTGATACTATGTTTCCAGAATCACAGGCTTGATTGACTGTATCTAAGAAAGAGAGTGTAGCTGTTATAGTGCTATGGCTAAGTCTGAATCCATGTTGGGTTGGAGTAAGAAGTTGGTTTTCAGTTAGGAAAGGCATAAGTTGGAGGACAATACATTTTTCTAGGATCTTGGAGATTGGGGAGAGGATAGCTACTGGACGAAAGTTGGAGATATTAGTGTTTTTGCATCCTTTGTGGAAAGGAAGAATATATGCTGTCCACCAGAGTTTGGGGACACAGGATTCCTGTATGGATCTATTGATTAAGATGTTAATAGGGAGTGCGTTCCCATCAGCAGCAGACTTGAGAAAGAATGAAGAAATGTTGTCAGGGGCATTCTTGCAGGGTTTTAGTTTAGAGAGAAGTCTTTTTATGAAATTGGTGGATATGGGTTTGAGCTCAAACATGGAGGGAGAGTGGGGATCAGAAGGTGGGGGGAGGACATGGGTGATGTGGAATGCTGGGGAAAGAGGTTGTTCTTAGGAAATGTCTTGGTTAATTGTGATACTGAGTTGCTAAAGAAGGAGTTGAGAGAAGAGACTATTTCTAGATCAGAATTGCTGGGGTCAGGGCAGGGATCGTTTTTTGGTGCCTGGGTTGAGAAGGGAATTTATAGAGTTCCAGAACTGTTTGGGGTTTTTTGAGTGATTGGACTGGAGTTTGATGTAGTAGGATTTTTTTGTCTCTGCTAATTTGTCTTTTTGCTAGGCTGTGTGTATTGAAAAAGGGCTGTGTGAAGAGCTGTGTATGAAGGGTTTCTGGGAGGGTTTTAGGTAATATAAATTGCATTAATGATGTTTTCCATAGATTAACTGTATTTCAGTGTCTCAAGAAACAAAGATGCAATAATATTTATGCAGGATGCAATGCTTATATCAAAAATTAAATGGAAGAGAACAGAAGCATGGTGGAGGGAAGTGCTGTATAGTCATTTAGTGAAGAAGAGCATTCAAGGGCAATACTTTTCTTAAGCAGATGATTACAGGAGAGACAGTGGTGAAAGTGGAAAATATATTAATTTGTGAATGTTTGCATGAAGGAGATGACTACAGATAAAGTAATATGTATGCCTAAAAAAAAAAAAGAAGGAAACATTTATCTTATTAAAGTGGAAATGTAGTATAGCATGCTACTACAATATGACAGGAAACTCTGACTGTAAATTGAAAAAGAGAGTAGGGTTTATAAAAGCAGGAAGGAACTGTTAGATACGATAAAGAAAGCATACATAAAAATACTAGATACTTAAGGGCGGACATATAAGTAAGGATAGACTAAGTCAAAGAAGAAATAGAAAAAATACAGGCTAGACAGTGCTATGCTCTCTCTCTCTCTCTCTCTCTATATATATATATATATATATATATATATATATATATATAGATGTATACACGACTATATCTTGTCAGTAAAGGCAAATGTGAGACATGAACGTAATGCTGTTATTGGTACATGACTGCTAAAATTGCAGGAAGAGATTTCAAAGACTGAAGACTGAAAATGTTGAAGTTATTTTTGTACACTATGGGCGGATCCTGCTAATAAGAGATTTTTGTTATACTTCACGTAGAGAAAATTTGATTCTTATAAAATGAAACAAAAGAGAGAATATCTGTATCTGATGAAACAGATAAATGAGAGCCAAGAACATGAGTATGGTATAGAATGAAAAAGATTCATAATTATATGTAAAGGGGGGTAGGATAAAAATTTAGATTGCAGAAAGAGTTATATAAAATGTGGAGCAGAATAAGAAATACATAGAAATACAAACTGATATTACTAAAGTAAAAATGATGATGTGTCTTCTCTTTTAGTAAAGAAATGCAGAAAAATTATGTATTTATGGAATTTTGTAAAGAAGGTAGTGAATATTATAACAATAGACAAACAGTTGCTGGTGTGTATATATATATATATATATATATATATATATATATATATATATATATAGGGTCTATATTACAATGTCGAACTCACAGGAGTTCGAACGTTGTAATATTGAACCCAAACGTTCAAAATATGAAAATAGTGAAGCCATGGCACAACAATTTTTTTTCCCAGGGAATAAAGTTGGTTGGCCGTTTTCGGGGTTTTGCTATTTCCTCCACTGTGGCACAATCACGGAGTTGGTATATTTAAGTAGGGGGTGGGGGCAGAGCCCCCCATGTTGGGGAGTGTGGGGATCAAAGCCCCCCACTTCAGTTTAAGTTTAAAGTGTATTTTTTTTTTTTTTGTCACAGAACTTTTTTTTTTGTCACAGAACAGTGATTTTTTTTCTCTGGGAAAAAAAATTCTGTTCTGTGTTTTCGTCATAATTGGATTTTGAACTTTACAGTTCAATATTGCAACATTCAAACTCCTATGAGTTCGACGTTGTAATATAGACATATATATATATATATATATATATATATATATATATATATATATATATATATATACACACATATATATAAACAGTATTAACAAGATGTAAAGAGTAAGACAGAGTAAAGAATGATAGAGGGAAATGGCCTGTGAAATAACTGACAGAGAATACAGTAAAAGACATATTGATAATGCAATAACTGAGAGTAAGTAAATGTTAATAAATTAAGTCAGAGGAAAGTCGGTTCCAAGTGTAGATACTGTATCATACATACATTGTAGGCAATGGAATAAAAGCTAATCAGCTAAATTCTTAAGGGATGGCATGCAGGAAATTTGGGAAGAAAAGAATGTGAATGTGGGAAACTACATTATTGAAGAAAATGTAAATCACCTTTATGGGATTTTTGACAACTACTTTATTGTAGTATGCCCGGAAAGACAGAACTGGGAAATAAAATGTTGGAAGAAAACAAGTATAGAACATACCCGGCCTTAGGCATAGGCCAACTAGGCGGCCACCTAGGGCGCCGGTCTAGCAGGGGCACTTTTCTAATATTTATTTGATGTAGGTAGACCAGGATGGGGGCACCAGGTAGTGTTGGCTTTGTCCAGATTTCTTGTGCAAAGTGGTTGAAAGAAAGGTGTGTCCTCAGTTATAACCAAGTTCCATAAATGAGGCCTTGGTTTAACACCTGATGGTAAAGGCTTCACTCCAGGAGTACTACACCCCCCAAAAACGACAATGCAGTGTCAGTACTAGAGCATTAATTAAGGTACCTACTGTAAGGATAAAAATACTCAGCCTTTTGATCTTCCCACCATCAAAGACAAATGTGTTACCTCTGGGGTCATGGACTTCAAAAGTTTTCTCTCTTTTTGGTGTCATATAATTTCTTTGTGGTGGGGAGGTAATATAAAAACCTCTTCACTTTGAAAATATCTGTCTGGAGAGGTCCAATATATCCAAAAAAGAGTCTGAACCTTAAAATATCTATTAGCAGTAGTAACAAGAATTATGACTTCATCCATTATAATGCCCCTTTGGTACACACTTCTGTGTTTAAAAAAACGAGTTTGTTCTTTCCCCTTAAAGGAGCTTTGATGATATATATGTACATGCCAGTTACAACATTGGATAACTACCATTAAGCTTCTAGAAGGCCATCAGCTAGTAGTTTGTCATTATAACTATGAACCTATAAATGCCTGAAATCAACTGCCTTAATATTTACATCAGATTTCCATTTCCTTTATATAAATAAGAGCATTGTCTTTGTCTTTAAGCCTTAGATCTTGTATGGGTTTTGTTCACAAACAAATGCTATTAATGCTAGACAAGAGTTCCAGTTATCTTGTCATTACACGGGCTCAAAAATCCAATTATTAACACTTGAAGAACGGCTTTTCCCGGTTAGGGGTCGCCACAGTGGAACTCTGGTCCGCTAATGATTGGCAGTAGATTTTTACGTGCGGAGCTGCCGGCCCTGACGCACAACCTTCAATGAAGGTACGCCCATTCATGCATGTCTCCACGCAGAAGACGCTCTAGCTGAGAATCGAACAGGACAACGTCTTACTGTGAGGCGACAAGAAGAATAATATTTTACCTTATATCTTGTATTATTGCTTTTCATTACTCTTCCATCGCTATCTGCAACCTGTTAATACATTTTCAATAGACTAAATTAGAGCAGAATTTTATTCCCTTGATGTCTGTGGCTTAACCCTTTTGAAAACATTGTTGTACAGTACCTGAAAGTTCACTGTATTATGTCATGTATTACTAACTGGTCTTTGTTATCCATAATAGAAACAAAATGCTCTCATCCAAAAAAAAGGAAGCCAATCTGGTGGTTCCCTGCCATAAACAAACTTTACAACAAAAGGAAGAAACTTTTGCAGAAAAGAGGAAAATCCCAGGATGCAAAAAACTCCCTTACTAGCCTCAGTAAGAAACTGAGATGCCTCATAAAATCCTCCAAAGCTAGTTACAAAAATAAAATTGCCAAAGATTCCAAAGACAACCACAAAGCATTCCATAACTATGTCAAGAATCTAAATGGCAATGCTCAGATCTGCTCTGAGCTAAAACAGAATGGCATTAAATATACTGATCCGAAGGATATTGCCAATATCCTGGCAGATCGATTCAGTGCCAACTTCACCCCCCCCTTCTCACCCCCTAAATGGCCCATCTCAATACGGGAAGATTGCCAAATTCCAGTAATAACGGCCACACAGTTACAAAACGCACTCTCTAAAGCCAAGAATACAGCATCCATGGGACCAGATGACATCCCGGCTGTGTACTACATGAACTACAATATGAATTGGCACCTCACCTAAGTGTCATGTTTAATCATAGCCTCACCTCAGGTTTCATGCCCACTGAGTGGCGCAGAGCTACAGTTATCCCAATCCACAATGGGGGATCCACCTTGGATCCCGGAAACTACCGTCCCATCAGTCTGACAAGCCTTATCTGCAAGGCCATGGAGCGTATTATCATGGAACTTATAAACAAAGACATTGGCAACCTTCAAACACTGGACCCCACCCAGTTTGGGTTTGTGAAGGGCCGATCTTGTCTCCTGAACCTGATTGACTTCTTTGAATCAGTCTCCAGAGCCATGGACAAGGATAAGGTGGTCCACACAGCCTATCTAGACCTTGCCAAGGCCTTTGACACCATCCCCCACTCTGGAATCATAGATAAACTTACTAAGTTGGGCATTAATCCCTATGTCACCCAATGGGTTGCTAAATGGCTTGCTGATAGAACCCACACTGTAAAAGTAGCCGACTCCAAATCCAGCTCCAGACAAGTGACAAGTGGAGTACCTCAGGGTTCAGTCCTGGGGCCACTCTTGTTTGGCATCTACTTCTCTGAAGTACAGGTCAACACAAAGGGACTCTGGCTAACAAAGTTTGCAGATGACTGCAAACTGGGAGCCATTATTGAATCCCCAAATGATGTGGATACTCTACAAAAGGGCCTTACAGAAACAGATGCTTAGTGCCAGAGCCATGGGCTCAAGCTCAATGCCAAGAAATGTATTGTTATCCCCTTTGGGAAAAACATGTATCCATGAATTACCATATAGGTGGCAGTACACTAAACACAGAAAGTGTGATAAGAGACTTAGGGACACAGGTGGACAGTGGTCTCACCTTCGATAACCACATCACCACAACAGTCAGGAAATCCTTCTATGTGGCACACCTCATCATGAAGGGCTTTTCATCCAGAAAAAAGGAGGTCATTGTCCCACTGTACTCATCCCTCATTAGACCCATTATAGAATACAATGCCCCATTTGATATGTACCTCTCAAGACATCTGCAACAACTGGAAAGGCCTCAGAAATACCTCACTAAAAGAATCACAGGCCTAAAGCAGATGCCCTACGCTGACCGCCTTAAAAAACTCCAGCTATACTCTGTCACATATCGTCTACTCAGAGGTGAACTCTGCTTAACATACAAGGCCATGTCAAACCCAGAGCTGTTGGACATGCTACACTTAAAGAAATCCCAATCCCTCAGAGCTACACGCTCCAGGGATCTAAACCTTGTCACCACAATAAACAAAACATGCTGGAGGGATAGGTTCCTGACCCAGAGACTCCCCAGACTCTGGAATAGATTGCCCATACATGTAAAGCAGAGTGCCTCTTTGGACCTCTTCAAGAGGAACCTTGACGATTGGATGGGAGAAAGGAAATTCACCCCAGGGATCACGTCAGTCGCCCTGCTAGACAGGGGTCCAGGAAAGTAAATAATGTGGGAAGAAATAGCCAGGGAATTGTTATGGCTAGACTTGTATAGGCCCTAGGGCTGATAGCCTAGTACCAACCTATGAACCTATGAACTTATAAGGACTGCGCCAGGGAGGCAGCAATGCAATCTTACACCCTAGCGTGCTATGGTTCATAGAATCAAATGGTGCTGAAAAAACAGTCAGAACCAGAATGGAATGGCTGGGTAAACAATGAGTGGTATAACAACCTGTTGATCATTTGCAGGACCTATGTTAAAGCACATTCCTGAGATTCATTGAACCAAGATAAGTTGTGAGTCGATGACAATCTAGTTAACTAATGGAAATATAATGAAAAAAGCAGAGAAGGAGAAGGAATAGAAAGAAATATAAAGGCAAGAGAAGATAAGAGGACAAAGGTCTAGGATGGATTTAGGGTGCAGAGACAGAGATAGGATAAGTGCGACAACAGATATTCTGCATGGAAAATGCTGAAGCAAATGAGAAGGAAACAGGAAAATTATTCATAAGGTGAAAAAGAGAAAAGGTAGCAAAGGTGTAGCAGGTAAGAAAGCTTTTGCAAAAATAAAAAGAGGTATAAGATTAAGGAAAACAATGGACAAAGTATATGTATGTGTGAATGCAGCGAAGGTATGATTTACTAGGAATTTTGGGGTGATATAATTTATAAACTAATATCCCTGGAGAATAGCTATTAGCTACTGCTTAGGTACCACCCTTAGAGAATCAAGGTTGGCTACTTGAAGAATGTGATGCTACAATTATATAGCACATTCACTATAAATTACTTTTTAATTATGTGCTTAAAAGGTAATACATTTGCATCTTTTGTTATATGAATGGTGAAAACCATACAAAAGTCTAGAACACCGGAAGTAAAAAATGGTACTCAACTAAAATAAAAAGCTGTTTAATGAAAGTTTCTAAGCACTTTCTTCTCAATAAATTATTATAGGACTTCATTAGAACTAGGAAACAGCTAAAACATCACTTCCTTACACAATCTTTGAACAGGAAATGGTAAACTTTGCTTAAACTTTTCAAAAAGTTAAAGCAACAGTATCATATTACCTGTCAAATAAGAAAAATGAAAACCCACCCCATTTTATATTTAAATTTACACAACATTCACTTTTCCATTAACATATCTAAAAATTATAAATACAGTCAGTAAACTTGTTCAATAATTTTGAATAAAGAACAAAAAACAACCTGCCAAAAAGAGAACACCCACTGAAACGTCTCCAAAGAACTGTAGACAAATAATGCAAAATAAAAAACAGAGGCATGAACAGCTGTAAAATCCAGGATATGAGCCTTTACTGGCAAAACACAAGCAAAAGCACAATCTCTTCTTCAGGTGTGTAACAAAGCATAACACACACCTATATACTCACTGCATATCACATGTCTGAAGTCATATGACCTAAACTAACATGAATTATGTTCTAACTAGATGTAAAAAACAATATTTATACAAGACAATGATAAAAATTACGATGACAAAAAATAGTTTGTTCATTCCTAAATAAACACATATAAATATATAAACACTATATATCAATAAATAGTATATTTTAATAACCAATTCCTAACCTGCAAAAAACAAATAAACAAATAAAAACAAATAAACAAATAAATAATAAGTTTCATATATAAAACATTTTAATACATTCATTTAGGCCTAAATGAATGTATTCCCCTGAGACCAACTTAAAATGATATGTGTTTTTATATATGAAACTTTGACATATGAATTATTTATTTGTATTTATTTGTTTATTTGTTTTTTGTAGGTTAGGAATTGGTTATTAAAATATACTATTTATTGATATATAGTGTTTTTATATTTATATGTGTTTATTTAGGAATGAACAAACACATTGTCTTGTATAAATATTGTTTTACATCTAGTTAGTAAGAACATAATTCATGGCTTTAAAGGATTTGCTTAGTGATGCTTAGTCATATGACTTCAGACATGTGTTACACCTGAAGGCCTATCCTTTGTTCAATAATTTATACACCATAACCAACAGATTTCAATTTTAAACTCGATAAAATAGAGACAGTATCATTAAGACCCTTAGGTCCAGTGACAAATAATTTGATCTGCCAGAATAGTTCTTTCACTTCTAGCCTATACTTCCATGGTCCACCCCTTAAATCTGGTCCCACAGTGTCTAACTTGAAAAACTTAAAATAATGTCCTCCATTCTGCTGAATGTGCTTCCAAAGAGCATTTGTCTGATGTTTTTTTTTTTAATAACATACATTTGCTCGTTTATCCTTTCTTTAAAAAAATCTCTTGGTTTTCCCTACATAAAATTTGTCACATTACTGACATTTAGCAATGTATATTATGCCTTTGGAATTACAATTAACATAAATATCAGATCTGATATGACCATACACCTTTACCTTTATACCAGTGCTTTCTAATAACAGGGAACACTGAGAACATCTACCACATCTGAACATCCCCTTCCTAGTTGCACTCAATTGTGAAGAAATATTACTTGTATCTCCTGTTCATTCGATATAATTTTTAATACACCAATCCCTCCTAAACACTATGCAGGGATTGTTAACAGCTGCCTCTTGGTTAATCCACCTAATTCGAAAACCTACTAGTTCCTCCTTACTATTTGGCAGAGGGCTTCAGTATCCCCATTATAAGTGTTATAAGTGAGTACTAGGCTATAGTTATAATCATTTGTTTTTTTATTGTTGTTTCGGATCTACCTTAGGAGGTACTGATTCTCCTAAGAGAGGAAAATACAACCCATTCACTTTTTTTGGGTTGACTTCTATAAAAATGTTACCAAAAAGTCCTCTGGGTACACTCTTCTTCTAAGCATAAACCAAAACTTATCAGTTTTTTCTTGAAACAAAACAGGATCCAACATCATATGACATTACCTAACCAATTGCCCTTTTAGCATGGCAAAATTTTGATCCCGGGGGTGACAACTATCAGGTAACTATAAGGTGTTCGAATATGTGGCCTTTCTATAAATGTTCAAAACAAATCTCTGATTGAAAACATCTTTAATAATCTGTACATCCAGATAATTCAGGGTATTAGTTGAAAAGTCCATAGTGAATCTTAAAAATTGGGAAGTACTATTAATGTAATTAATGTAATCAAAAAATTCCATTAGTTTTTCTTCAGTGATTTATTGGTCTCTTGGACCTCCTTGATGTTGGTGGACCTAAAGGGTCAGACCCATTACCGCCATCTGTCATATTATTATCAAATAAAATTGCCACCTCCATACTCCTGTTCATTGTCATGATTACCTTTGTTTAAGGTCACTGGCTTTGGGTATGCAACACCCTTTTCATAATCTCGTTTCGTTTATCCCTCGTTACTTTCTTTTCAATATTCCTTTTAATATTAGAAAGTATTTTGTCAATGTCAATAAAAAGTTTATCATATTCAGTTTTATGAAACAAAAAAGCCAAGTCATTTTTTATTTTAAAATCTAATTGTTTCATTTCTGATAACAGTGTACCCATATAATTCTATTAAATTGCATAAGATCCTGCATGAGTTCCATGATGACTGCGACTGAATTTTGTATAACAACTCTAGGTATGCCTGGCACCCGAGAATGAGCATCCAGGGTTGTATGTTGTAAAATAATAAGCATTGAAAGAATTGGTCAAATGACATGCTTACAGACAATGCTTTTCTAACCTGCAGTGTCTATGCAGCAATGCTATCACTGTAACAGACTACATTTGTTACAGCAGTGCTATCTGTTACAATTCTTTTAAATGAATGTATAGTAGAAAAGTTTGCTAATTAAATTGTCAGAAGATAAGCTCTAAATTAACAGACTTGGATGTTACATCAATTATAGTACACGATTAAACACATTCTGTAAATTAAATCAGCTAGTAAATGTTACTTTTATTGGAAAACAAATTTTCTTAGAATATAAAAACAATAACAATGTGACATATAACTGCTGTAAGAAAACTTGCTATGTGAGCTTTTTTGTCATAGCTTTATATACTTTAAAGTAATTTCCCCTTGTCATGCTTCTTCCCATTCTTTCACTTCATTACTTCTATTGTTTCTGTTTTAATCAAATGGCATGCAATTGTCCTATTTTCAGCCTCTCAACTGTTCAGAATTTTGCAGACTGCCTAGATTTTTGCGTCATATTTTTAGTCTGTTCCACATAAAATGTGTGATATTCTGTTGAGTATTTCAGGACTTATAGTCACTAAATAATAACAGACGTCTGAGTTTCAGAGTTATCCTTCAGAATTGCATGCTAATACAAAACCTGTTATTCTACTAACTTTCTAAGTTTCAAACAGCAGTATTTAAAATCTGGTCCTTTGTCCAGCATTCTTACATTAAGAGCTTGAGAGGTGTGCCTTGACTAGTTCCATACTTTGTACTTTGGTTTTGCATAAGTCTTCTTCTTTTACATCACAGCTACAAGATAAGGAATGCAAAGACAAGTGCAAGTATGACATCATCCATCCAAGAATATAACTAACATTGCTATAGAGAGGGTGATGACAAAATAGAAGGCAAGCCTAAAGCTCATTCAGTAAGCCCTTAGAATCCCTGCCTCATTCTTATGTTATCAACATTTTGGCACCGTACCAGACTATAGCACAAGTGTCATTATGTTCATACTCCAAACAAAAAGTAGCAATTGATTTCTTTTTTTTTTTCTTTTTATTTTTTTTTGGCTAAAACAATCCATATCCACCTCTTGCTCACTGATGATATAATTAATATGAAATGACATTCCAAATCCTTTAATAGTCCATGAGGGGGTCCATTGGGGTTCAATGGCAAAGTGTTCATTACTTTGTACATGCCAAAATATTCTCTAGTACGCAAATATCTATTTAATCACAACATCCAAATGAGCGTGTCATGGTTACCCTTGATAAATATCTACTGATGTATTATAGTCTAAACTGAT
The DNA here is from genome assembly GCF_019279795.1 of Protopterus annectens. NCBI lineage: Eukaryota > Metazoa > Chordata > Ceratodontiformes > Protopteridae > Protopterus > Protopterus annectens. Next base: position 177,775,294 of record NC_056735.1, on the reverse strand, counting down.
TTATTTTATGTTAGAGGTAACCTTAAATATGTTTTATTACTGGTATCAGTGAAAAAACAGATTACTACTCACCTTTTCCCTTTCAAAAGATGATCTCTTTTTTCTTTGTTTTTGTCTGCCCCCCCCACACACACACACACACACACACACACACACACACACACACTAATCATTGTGTCCTGCCCTTATGTCTTCTTTATGAACATGTTTGCTCCTCTAGGATAAAGCCTTTCAGCCTATTCTTTGTCTGAGGACCGAGTCACATGAAACAGGATTGGGAGCAATCATCTTCATGTTGAAAGGTCAGGGTTTTGTGTTATTCTCTATCCTGCCTTAAACGTATCTATTCATAGCCAAGGAGATGTCATGTAATGGGCCTTTGTGATGCATGAATCTGTATGTGACTCAACCACCCATACCCCCCATAGACTTACACACTACACCATCTGTGTGATCCCCACACCAGAAGTTCAACCACAGAGATAGCGTACAAGCATACATCTCCCACCCCTCACTTCTGCAGTCCCTCAGACTTCTCATTCACTTGAAAAGAAAGCTAATAGTGTATGTTTGCAAATCAGGGAATAGCCTACTCATGACATGGGGTACTCAATGACTCTCCCCCATCTTTTATAAAGCTTGAAAATAACTATCCTTCATAATGTAAATCAAACATGGTTTCCGTATCCTGATCCAGCAATACATGTTGTTGTTTGTCTTTCAGCTTTTTCCCGGTAAGGGGTCGCCACAGCGGAACTCTGGTCCGCTAATGATTGGCAATAGATTTTTACTAAACGCCGAGGTGCCAGCTCGACAACCAACCTTCAACGAAGGTATGCCCATTTATGCACGCATGTCTTTCGAATGCTACACAACCATAGGGAGGACATGCAGACTCCACACAGAAGGCACTCCCAAGCCATGCCGAGAATCGAATGGGAGAACCTCTTGCTGTGAGGTAACAATGCTATCGCCGTACCACCGCAGCATATCTGATCCAGCAATACATATTTGGCTAAAATACCTTAAGTGCTCACATATGCCTCAGTAATATATTCAGATATATTAATAAATGTCTCCTAACAGAAGAGTTATCGATGAATCTCACAAAGGATTTTGCCTTTATCTACATGTGCTAATTGATATGCTTGGTGACATAGCCTCCAAAGTTGATGTTGTTGTTTTGTTCCAAGAATCATTTATCTGGAACTAAGATTGTCACCTGTTTTGAAAATGTCATCTCTAGTCCTGTTTCTGTCTATAGTGATGGTGCACATGAGCTAATATCTGAACCTTTAATACTGGGATCCTAGAAGGAGACTGGGGTTGTTGAATCTCAATCAGATGAAGCAGCCAAACATAATGTAAGATTAGTTGTAAGCTTTGTAATAGAGACACAGTAATTGCTAATAACGCATTATTACAAGTACTGTTAGGAAAAACAAAATATTTATTTTCCTTAAATATGCAGATGGGACAGAAGAAGGGGAGTGAAGCAGGATAATTTGAAGACAAGGGAAGATCTTCTCATATTCTGCTGATGGTGCCCCTTCCTATGCAGCTTAGTATCCCATGACCTATGTGCCTGCATAATCATAGTGTCTGCTTTACCACTCATTCATCTAATATCTCTACCGTTAAGTCAATCTTAACTTTAGTAGCCAATGATATGACTCCCTCAATACTTTATTCCTTTCTTGGGTGTTTACTTTTAAAATGTATTTTACAGTCATTTCAAGCAGAAATGATTTGATGCATTCCTCCTGCCTCAGCATGTTATTTTCACACCAAACCACTTTACTGAGTATTGACTTTATTGTATGTCATTTGTCACCTTAAAATGGTATACTTCTGTTTAAGGTGACCACCTGACACCATCACCTCAGAAGACCCTTCCCTTCAGGATCTAAGATTTTTCTATAAAAGATCCATTAAATACTATCCTTACAGAAATTTGGCAAGGCAAACACAGTAACAACTGAAAGTTCTAGAAGTATAACTGACCTCTAGTTAAAAATAAATTTGAAATCTCCTGGTGATATTAGTTCCATTGACAAAATATCTGAATAATTCCTTTTAACCAAGAGGCATTCCTCACTGAACTTCTCAATAAAAAAAGAATTAAATGTACTTTTGTTAGACATTCTGAATTTTATGGATGATATTCAAAAACTTCAAATTGCATCTGGTAATCAGTACCAAGAGTTTAGAATATAACAAGTCTATGCCTAGAGAGAACAATATTAAAACTGCATTAGCAGATATGGGCCAATATTTACAAAATGAATCATTCTTATTTCGGCATAGTCACCCTATCCTGTTATAGGTTCATGGGTAAGTACTAGGCTATGTGCCCTTGCAGACCATTTTAAGCCTAGCCATTTCCCTTTTTGTGCTTGAAATAACCAACCCCACTTGGTTATAGACTGGCCTGACCCATCCCATGGTTGATAATTATGTAAACCCCCTACTGGGATCATACCATAGATAATTTGAGGGGACCCATGCATGGGATAAAGTATTTAGGAGCTGCATCTGTCCATTAGTAGTAGTACAGGTGGCAGTCCTGGGATACATTTTCTAATACCCATCCAAAATAAGATATCAGGAAACATTTTTGAATAATTGACTTTCATAAAGAAATGAAGAAGAATTAAATAATTATAATAATGTATCTGTTTGGAGATGGGGAGTAGCTCATTTTCACTAGAAAAAAATTCTTCCCAGTCAGACACACTAGTAAGTGATGTTTAAAATATCTTCCTATGCAGACAGGATTTCTCACATAGAGCATTACAGGCCCTGTCACTTTATCACAGTGTCCAGAATAAAGATTAAATGAAATAAAAATGTCTTTCTTTTAACAATGATAAAGAGAAGAGTTTGGCCCTTTATCAAATCTCAAAGTCTCCTATGGAAATAACTATATCATCAAGATAAGTTACAGTATACTTAGTGTGAGGGCTCAGAATCCAGTCCATAAGCCTCTAGGGATTGGGGGGTTGTTGTAATGATCAAGGTGTTTCCCTCAAAGACAAAGGGTACAGGGTTTGATTCTCAACTTTACTCACGGACTGGTTATTGACTAGTTATGTAATAGCCCACAAACTGATTGCATAATATTTGTAATATTTTGGGGGGGGGGTTGGTATAATGATTAAGGTGTTTACCTCACAGACAGAACATACAGGGTTTGATTCTCACCTATGGAAGGGAAATTGTCTAGGCTTAAAATGTCCTGCAAGACCAGCTAGCCTAGTTCCTACCTATGAACATTGCTGGGACTCTTTCAAGGACAAGCAATATAACCTTATAATGATAAAAATCCGCCAAACATGGAAAGTTATATTTTCTCCTTGGCCCCTGGAGTTAACAGGATTTGCCAAAAATCATTGGTTAGGTCCAGAGTGGACATAAACCTAGCAATCCCCTAGTATTTAACCAGTTCAGCTATTCTAGGAATGGGAGAGGAATCAAATGTGGAGAAACTATTCAGTTTCCTGAAGCCAATGCAAAATGTTATTATCCCATCAGGTTTAAGAACCAGTACAATGGAGCTATTCCACTCACTCTATGATTCCCCAAATACCACCAGCCTTAAGTATTTTCAGTATTTCATTCTTGACTGATTTGTGTTGAGATTTTGGTATGCAGTATGTTTTCAAATATAATTTTGCACTGGTGGCAATCTCAGTGTAGTCCTGGATTAACTTAGTGCTGCCAGGTAATTCTAAAAATATATCCCTGTTCTTGAGTACAAACTCTTTAGCTTCCTGCTTCTGGGTTTTATCAGATATTCAGATGACGTGATAAAATTGCAAAAAATAGAGGTCAAAATGAAGAAAAGGTTAGATGAACATGAGACTGCCCAAGAAGAGATGTTTCAAGAAAGAATTAGAGGACAGACCATGCAGGGAAAATCTGAGACTTTCTGCAATACCAGAGAAACTGGAAGGAACAGATTGTCTTAATTTTATGAAAGCACAAATAAGCAACTGGACTTGTAATCCAACAGCAGGAGATGTTAATTAAAAGGGTGCATCATGTGCATGCTCCAAACCTGGCCACGAAAAAGCAACCTAGACATTTAATAGTAAAAATGCAATCCTACCAGCAGAAGGAGTTGATTCTGATGAAATTTTGCCAGAAGGACAAAGTACTAAAAGTGGGAGACAGTAGAGCGTTTGTGGAAAATGATTACTCGCTGTACACCAGGCAGAAGAGGAGTACATTTATTCCACTGATCAGGGAATGTTGAGAAGTAGGAGTGAAATTCAAACTGGTTTATTTAACTATATGCAGAATATTCTTTCCTGGAGGGACAAAATAATTTTTGATGCAGAACATGCTAAGGAGGCAATACAAAAGTTTGTCCAACAAAAAGTGAGCTATGAAACAGAATTCTTCTAGTAATAAAGACCACAGAGAGAGACTGTGCAAGTAAAACATTTTCAAGTGTATCAACAGAAAATGCCTGAGAGAGTCAGAAAAAAGTACAAGTTTTGACTAGAAGAACCGAGAGTATGTTGGAAAGGAAGCAGAGACTGGGTTTGACAGATGGAGATAAACAGGAATAGAACTAGCAACTCAAAAACAGACAAATAAATGTGGGATTATAAAGCATGACTTATATTTGTGAAATATGACAGAACAAGAAAACCAGTTCATATTGGATTTTTTTGACTTTGTTAAACTTGTAGGGGACTCTAAAGTATATGAGGAAGGAAATAATTAACTGTTAAGCAAAACAAACTTTTGTTCTTAACAATAATATTTGTATAGTACATTATATTTGCATGGTATAAAGCAAAGTTTTCTCAGTTATTTTCAAGTGTAATGGGGATACTAAAGTGAACAGGTGCCCTGTTTTGTTCCTTCTTTTCTCTTTCTCCTAGTTCAGTTTTAAAAAATGCAGGCACTGCACTGTTTAAAAAGGGTCTGTGCTTAATCAGCAAATGCTTAAAATAGCAAATGCTGATTTAATGACCCCTTAAGAGCAAAAGCTGACAATCTCAAAGAAACGGAACAGCATTTTTTTCCCAGGGGGAAAAAAAAAAAAGTTCAAAACACAAAATACTTAAATATATCAACTCCAAGATCACACCACAGTGGAGGAAATGGCAAAGTCTCGAAAATGGCCCAGCAATTTTTTTTCCAAGGAAAAAAATTGCTGTTCCTTGTCTTCAGGATTGTCAGCTTTCTCTCTTAAAGGGTCGATAAATCAGCATTCGCTGATTTAATATAGACCCAAAAAAAGAAGCAGAAAACTTTGTTTAAAAAGTATGATAGAAAAAAAACAATGTGCTTTTTTTCATTCTTGCAGAGGGGAATGACTGGATTAAGGCTCTTGGGTTTATCTAGTTTTAGGAGAAAGCAAATAAATAAAAAAGAACATCAAGTACAATCAAGCTCTCCTTTAGCAAATAAATAAATAAATAAATACTTTTAGAAGCAACCCTGTATCTGCTCCTCATGTCTCCATGGAGGCAATCTGATAAAGAGTAATAAAAACAGAATACTTCTTTCTTTTAATTGCTTTCTTTCAATGGGTACTTGCACTATATTCTGTCATTTCTGGCAAAGAAAATAAGAGACTCAGAAATTCAAGGATATAATTGGCATGGTAGTCAACAAAAGCTAGCTCTACTTGCAGGTGATATTATTTTATGCCTGATAAAACCAGAAAAGGATATTTCAGTGTTGTGGAACATTTTGAAGCAGTTTCAAATGTTTTGGGGCTACGAAATTAATGAAGCTAAAACAAAGGCAATAACCTGTAAATTATGTACCAACACACAAATTGGTTCAGCAATATCCATATTTATGGGGATGTGATAAAATGAATTACTTAGGAGTATGGATTAAGAAGGATTCTGGGGTAGCAGCTAAGGGTATGTGGGATGAGACTAAACAAAAGTTAATAGAAAAATGGAGAAATTCAAAGCTTTGTTACATGGGTATGGATAGAAAGATACAAGCAGTTAAAATGTTTTTAGTCCCTTTAGTTTTATACGCAGGTCAGGCATATTATTATCAATCAGAGAAGAAGTGGTGGCTAGCAATTAACAAAAATCTGAAGGAATTTATCTGGGAGGGGGAATTGGCAAGAGTAAAGTGGAATAAGCTGGTTCTTCCAATTGAACTAGGTGGTTTGGGATTACCCAATTTGAAGAGGTATTTAAGATCTACACTGTTAAGGCTCCTGTACATAGCACAAGCAGAAACCTATAATTCAAAGTGGAAAGGGATGATGATGAAATGGGGGGAAGCTCAAGAAACAAGCATAGACTGGGATTTTGGATGCAGAGTCTTAAAGAAATAACAATAACCATGCAGGATATTGTATCTATAAAGTAGCAGAAAGTATTCTAAGAACTAAGCCAATATGGGAATGGAGTAAGGAGATTCTGCCACTGGGGATGAATGCAATTAGGGATATAGCCACTAGACAATTTTATTACTGCTTGGTAGTAACTTGATTAAAATGTAGCTATCATTCTAAGTCTTTTGGATTAAGCACTTAGGTTCATAGGTTCATAGGTTGGTACTAGGCTATCAGCACTAGGGCCTATACAAGCCTAGCCATAACAATTCCCTGGCTATTACTTCCCACACTATTTACTTCCCTGGACCCCTGTCTAGCAGGGCGACTGATGTGATCCCTGGGGTGAATTTCCTTTCACCCATCCAATTGTCAAGGTTCCTTTTGAACAGGACCAAAGAGGCACTCTGCTTGACATGTATGGGCAATCTATTCCAGAGTCTGGGGAGTCTCTGGGTCAGGAACCTATCCCTCCAGCATGTTTTGTTTATTGTGATGACAAGGTCTAGATTCCTGGAGCGTGTGGCTCTGAAGGATTGGGATTTCTTTAAGTGTAGCATGTCCAACAGCTCTGGGTTTGACATGGCCTTGTATGTTAAGCAAAGATCGCCTCTGAGTAGACGATATGTGACAGAGTATAGCTGGAGTTTTTTAAGGCGGTCAGTGTAGGGCATCTGCTTTAGGCCTGTGATTCTTTTAGTGAGGTATTTCAGTGGCCTTTCCAGTTGTTGCAGATGTCTTGAGAGGTATATACCAAACGGAGCATTGTATTCTATAATGGGTCTAATGAGGGATGAGTACAGTGAGACAATGACCTCCTTTTTTCTGGATGAAAAGCCCTTAGTGATGAGGTATGCCACATAGAAGGATTTCCTGACTGTTGTGGCGATGTGGTTATCGAAGGTGAGACCACTGTCCACCTGTGTCCCTAAGTCTCTTATCAAACTTTCGGTGTTTAGTGTACTGCCACCTATATGTTAATTCATGGATACATGTTTTTTCCCAAAGGGGATAACTATACATTTCTTGGCATTGAGCTTGAGCCCATGGCTCTGGCACCAAGCATCTGTTTTTGTAAGGCCCTTTTGTAGAGTATCCACATCATTTGGGGATTCAATAATGGCTCCCAGTTTGCAGTCATCTGCAAACTTTGTTATCCAGAGTCCCTTAGTGTTGGCCTGTACTTCAGAGAAGTAGATGCCAAACAAGAGCAGTCCCAGGACTGAACCCTGAGGTACTCCACTTGTCACTTGTCTGGAGCTGGATTTGGAGTCAGCTACATTTACAGTGTGTGTTCTATCAGTAAGCCAGTTAGCAACCCATTGGGTGACGTAGGGATTAATGCCCAGCTTAGTAAGTTTATCTATGATTCCAGAGTGGGGGATGGTGTTAAAGGTCTTGGCAAGGTCTAGATAGGCTGTGTGGACCACCTTACCCTTGTCCATGGCTCTGGAGACTGATTTGAAGAAGTCAATCAAGTTCAGGAGACAAGATCGGCCCTTCACGAACCCAAACTGGGTGGGGTCCAGTGTTTGAAGGTTGCCAATGTCTTTGTTTATAAGTTCCATGATAATACGCTCCATGGTCTTGCAGATAAGGCTTGTCAGGCTGATGGGATGGTAGTTTTACATTAGGAAGGTTTGTGGCCTGCACTGTGGTGGCAGGACAGGTAGCTTACATCCTTTTAAGTTGGGAACTGCTGATTGTGGGCTCAGTGTCTGTTATTCTAAAAGTGTATTAGTTCTGGTTTAAGCACTTGGGCTTCAGGCCAGTTATTTTACATTAAGAAGGTTCGTGGTCTGCACTCTTGTGGGAGAAGAGGCTGGACTCTGCCCTTCTGAGCTGGGAATTTCTGGTTAAAGGCTTATAGTGCCTGCATATTTGAACTGTTTCTTACTGAAATTGGTACACCTTGTTTGCTGTAGCATAGACTTGATCCAGGCCTGCTGAATCTAGCTTTGTTTGTATGCTTGTTATTTCCCTGGAATGCTAATTCCACCTAAAACACAGCTTTTCAGTGCTTCTGTGGATCCCTAGTGATATCTGCATTGCTTACTGTACTTATTTCCTTGTTTCACTTGAAAGAAAGTTACTGTTTGTCGTTTTTGCATTTAAGTTACCTGTAACACATTGTATTTAAGTTACCCGGCACTTGCTCACTAAAGCAATTATATAAGTCAGCACTAAAAAATTTAAAGCACTACACCCTCACAAACTCCCCTTGAGTACCGTGTTCCCCATTGGCCCTTTATTTCAATTATAAAAGAATCCCCAATACTATTCTAGCATGTCCAAAGGTCAGTTGTCAATCTCCTCTCTGGTCCAGCTGGTGAATCTGGGAATCTTGAGGCAATGTTACAACTGCCTCATGTACACAGACAACCCTCTCCTCCTCCCAACAAATTCCAACACATGTGAGAGATGAAACCATATAGCCAAACTGAGGCTAAGCTCTCTCAACTCAGTATTGGCATAACCAGTCAGGAGGAGAAGGAAACCACACTCACTACAATTCCAGTTTCACATAGACCTACCACAACAGCAAACCAAACACATTAACACACAAAAACATACTCAGAGGGTCTAAATAAAAATCTGCCTAAGCAGCAGAGACTTCCAAAGCAGACACCCAAGCAACCGCTACCCCAAAACAAAACACGTGCAACACATAGCTCACAAAGCCAGTGTGCCAAACAGTCACAGCCTTTAAGGCTAAACAACACACCTGATACACTTGTAATAGGTGACTCTATCGTCAGGCACACTGACGTCACGCTCACCAGGCTGAACAAGGAGAAGGTCATGGTGGGCTGCCTGTCGGGCGCTAGGATCCGCCACATAACACAAGCACTTAGGTCACTCCAAGGCAAGTACAAATATGACTCAGTCATTGTCCATGCTGGTGTGAATGACCTGAGACATACTTCCCTGGACTACATGAAAAGAGACATAGAGGAGCTCTCTGAGCATGAAGCCCAGGCCGGTATGACCCTGACCTTGAGTAGCATCTTACCCTCACCAAGAATGATGCCACAATATGAAGACAAGATGATCAATTTCAACAATTGGCTTAAGTATTGGTGTCATTCAAAGGGGATCCAATGCCTGTCAGCCTGGGATGACATGCTCGACAAGCCACGATGCTTCACTAGGGACGGCTTGCACCTGTCACCCCTGGGCTTTCGGATATTGGCAAAGGCTCTTGCTTCCCCCATAGTGCCTTTTTTAGGCAAGGCTCAAAAGACAAACCCACCTCCATAGGTATCACAAGGGATAAGAAACTAAGAGTAATGCTACTCAACGCCAGAAGTCTAAACCTCAATATGCACACACTCGAAATTCTCCTTAGCATGGAGAATATCGATATCTGTGCAGTAACAGAAACCTGGTTCAAGGCTCCCACGAGCACCCCAGCACTACCAGGTTATACCTCATACCATGTTTTTCGGCCCCAAAACTTGGACCAAACCACAAAAGGAGGGGGAGTATCAATATTTGTCAAAGATACCCACACCTCCAGGTTGGTGGCACAGCACGAAGCATCAGAGACTATCCATGTACAACTAACAGTGGGTAAAACTGCCTTCCAGTTAACAGCCTGCTACAGACCACCCTCCCAAACCCAGGAACTCCACTCAGCCTTCCTGAGAACACTGGAAAATATGAAGGTCTCTCCAAACACCATTATATTGGGTGACTTCAGCTACCCAAACATAGACTGGGAGCATTACTCTAGCTCCAACACCCTAGCCCAAAGGTTCCTAGAATTTATAAACTCAAATGCTATGGAACAACTTGTTACCACTCCCACAAGAGGGGAAAACATACTGGACCTGATCATCACCAACATGGGGAGTCTATGCTCCAGACCAGAAGTGTATCCCTCACTGGTAAGATCAGACCATAAACTAATCTCACTGGATATTCACATCCCGACCCCACCCCCTGCCCAGAAAACCACAGTGAAAAACTTCTCTAAAGCAAATTTCATACTCCACAAAACTGAGGTGGAATCCTTCAAAGCCCCTGAGCCTGTGGAAAATATGGCCCAGACCACAGAATCCTTTATAAACACATTCTATGAACACCTTCAGGAATGCATGGATCATGCAATCCCAAATAAAACCAAGACCCAATCTTCCAAAGGCAGACGTCCTGACTGGTGGACCCCAGTCATAAACAAACTATACAATAGAAGGAGGAAGCTACTACATGATAGAGCAAAATCCAAAAATGGAAGGCATCTCTGATCAGTATTAGCAAAAAACTACGGGCACTCATAAAACCGTCTAAGGCCAGCTTCAAGAGAAAAATTGCACAGGACACTAAGGATAATCACAAGGCTTTCTTTAGTTATGTTAGGAACCTGGGTGGGAATTCCCAGATATGCTCAGAATTAGTCCAAAATGACAAAAAATACATCAAACCCACAGACATTGTCAACATCCTAGCTGACAAGTTCAGCGCAAACTTCTCCCCCCCCCCACCAAAAGGGCAAATATCTATCCCAGCAGATTGCTGCCCCCCCTGACATCTCAGATGCTCAGGTAAGAGCCGCCCTCTCCAAAGCAAAAACACAGCATCAATGGGACCAGACTCTGTCCTGGGCTGCATCCTACATGAACTCCAAGAAGAGCTAAACCCAAACATAAAACTACTGTTCAATCTCAGCCTTACTACAGGATATGTACCCAGAGAGTGGCGTACAGCAACAGTGATCCCTCTCCACAAAGGTGGTGCCTCAACGGATCCTGGAAACTATCGCCCCATAAGCCTGACTAGCTTGGTCTTCAAAGCTATGGAAAGGATCATCATGAACCTCATAAATAAAGATATTGGGGACCTACAGACACTGGATCCTACCCAGTTCAGCTTTGTTAAGGGCAGATCCTGCCTCTTAAACCTGGTCAATTTCTTTGAAACAGTCACCAAGGCCATTGACGAGGGGAAGGTGGTCCACACAGCCTACCTGGACCTCGCAAAAGTCTTCGATACAATACCCTACTTGGGCATTATAGATAAGCTCACCAGCTTAAATATAAACCCCTATGTCACTAGATGGGTTGCAAACTGGCTCAAGGACAGAACCCACATGGTTAGAATTGCTGGAGCCATGTCAGACTCCAAACCAGTTACGAGTGGCATCCCACAGGGCTCAGTCCTGGGACCTCTCTTGTTTGGTATATATTTCTCAGAGGTACACGCCAACACTGAAGGACTGTGGCTGACCAAGTTCACAGATGACTGCAAACTGGGCACCATAATCGACTCTCCAGCCGACACAAGCATCCTCCAAAAGGGCCTCATAGAAACAGACAACTGGTGCCAGAGCCATGGCCTCAAGCTAAACGCCAACAAGTGTATAGTCATCCCCTTTGGCAAAAACAAAGTGCCCACAAATTACCACATAGGTGGTAATCCATTAAGTACAGAAGAAGTAATTAGGGACCTGGGGACCCAAGTTGATAGCAATCTCTCATTTGACAACCACGTGGCCAAAGTGGTTAGAAAAACATTTTATATAGCCCACCTAATCATGAAGAGATTCACATCTAGATCAGGGGAGGTCATCGTGCCTCTTTACGCATCCTTCATCAGGCCCATAATTGAGTACAATGCCCCTTTTGGGATGTACTTTACCAGACACCTGCAGCAACTGGAAATACCCCAAAAGTACCTCACCAAGAGGATCAAAGGGCTCAAACAGATGCCATATGCTGCCCGGTTAAAGAAACTCCAGCTCTACTCAGTGGCATACCGCCTGCTCAGAGGCGATCTGTGCCTGACGTATAAAGCCATGTCCAACCCAGAATTAATGGACATGCTGCACCTCAGAAAATCCAAATCCCATCGAGCTATGCGCTCAAGAGACTTGAACCTCAGCACTGAAATAAATAGGACATGCTGGAGGGACAGATTCATAACCTAGAGGCTCCCTTCACTCTGGAATAAAATCCCAGTCCAGGTTAGGCAGAGTCCCTCATTGACTCTCTTCAGGAGGAATTTTGATGAGTGGATGGGAGATCGTAGGTTTACCCCGGGTATCACTTCTGTGTCACTGTTAGACAGAGGCACAGTATAGTAACCTTGAAAAAGGGCATAACAAAATTAATTTAAAATGGGTGGCGAAAGCCAAACACACTCTGGCTAGGCTTATAAATGCCCTAGGGCAGACAGCCTAGTATGAACCTATGAACCTATGAACAAGAGGGGGCTGGAATTTATTGGAGAAAACTTGTAAATGAACCAAGGATTGGGAGCAAATAATTAGAGAGGTAAAAATAATAGAATGGAAAGAGGCCAATAATTTATTTGGACTGCAGAACAGAAATTGCCTTCACTTTCAAGGATTGATATCAGAGTACAGGCATAGGGAAAGAAATAGGGGTATCCTAAGTGAAAGGCAAGCACTGGTACAGTTTTTCATAGAATCTAGAATATAAACTGCTGTTAAAAAAAGAATAATTAGTAGTGCGTATAAAATATTGCATGATAACTAAGAATCAATTAAAAGAATTTTGAAAGTTTTGGGATGAGAGATTGGATAAACAATTCGCACAAAACAATGGGAGATATATGTATGTCTCCCAAATATGCAACAAAGTCTAGAAGATTTAGGATCTTTGTGTGGAAGTGTTTACATAGGTCTTTTTAAACCCCAAGTAGATGCCAAAGAATTTTTCCTCAGGTAGGCAGCAAATGCTACAGGTGTGATGGGGAAGAAAGACATAACTGGAACATATTTTTGGGTAGTGTAATGAGTTGTCAGACTTTAAAGATTCTCTGCAGAATGGTCTGTCAGAGATTCTGGAGGAGCAAATTGGTGTAACTAAAGAAGAGGTTGGCATAATGGTTAAAGTGTTTACCTTACAAACACAAGGTGCAGGATTTGATTCTCACACGGCGTAATTGGCTAGGCTTAAAATGGCCCACAATTTCTAATCTATGAACCTGAATGATTTTTGAGCTATGACACAGAATCAAAATTGCCTAGACATAGTAAGGCTTGCTGAGTCTAATTATGGTGGCTGCCAGAAAAAGCAAATACTAGAAAATGGAAATCAAAGTCTAAACCAACTTTACTAGAAGTAATGAATATGATAACAGAGATAAGATAACTGGAAATGGAATCTTTAGAAAAGGGTCGGAGCAAATTACGAAAGAAAAATGGGAACTGTGTGGACAATACATGCATAGGAGGAACGAGGTTTAAAAGAAGGCAGGATTTGAATGAGTTATGTAATGTTTGACAATGACTAGATAGATTATAAGTGATGTATAATGTTTGCAACTACAATTATGTCAGCATAGTTTGTGATGTATAATGTTTGCAACTGAAATTATGTCAATATGGTTTGTTTTTATTTATATAAATTTATAATTGCCTGTGTCATACATGATAATTTAGTAAAGATATTCCTTGTTTTAAAAAAGTGATTGTGGTTGTGAATATTTTAGGGTACTAGAAGCAAATCATCATCTTAGTCAACTTAAAAAGCTAGTGGTAGGGTGAATAACAGCTTGCATATATGTATCTTTCAGTTCCTTGAGTTGCCACTAAAATTATTACTTGCATTTATGAGTCTGCATTATCTGAAAAGGAGTGTATGTGTTAATGAGGCAATGTATTACTGATATGTTAGTATCCTCATCCTGACCCCTCCTTCTGCTAGAAATTGGTTATGATATTGTATAGCATTAGTGCCTGTTTATAAACTGCATTTTGCAATAACACACAGCTATTTGACAGAAGAGTCCCTTAAATGACTACTCTGAAAGCCTCAGACCAAAACTTTCAATTATAACCCTACACATCTGTTAATTATTTAAAATGGGTGGAGGAGCTATTTTACATTAAGATTATCTACAGAACATATAATTACTATGAATAAACTATTAAATGTAAAATTCAAGCTGGAAAATTCAGGTGTCCATTTTATAACTGCAAGAATGCATTTGGGGATTTGCATGGTCCTGGTACCACCACATGCCCAGGTATTGTAAGGCACTTATCCCTTGTGCATGTGCCTTTAGAACTTTATGTTTATCAATATCCAGTCACTGGCTATGCAAATAGTAGTACCAGATAAGGTCACTACTAATGCTCAATACAAGAAAACCCAAATGTGTTTTGAGGATCACCTACTTGGCTCATAATTTCTGAAAAAGCAGGAATAGTGTACTACTGATTATAGAGGGGTACAGTGTTACTCTTAGAAAACATTTTTATAAAGTTATTTTGCAGTGTTTTATAAGTTTTTATATGAAACCTAACCTGGACTGAAACACTAAAGGCGGAGGTGTGTCCATATTCATTAAGGATATCCACACCTCCAGGCTAGTTGCTCAGCATAATGCATCTGAGATTATCCAAATGCAACTAACTCTGGGCAAGACCACAATCCAAATTGTAGCTTGCTACAGATCCCCCACCATGCCCCAGGATTCTCACTCCTCATTTCTTGATACACGGGAAAACAATAGGGTACAACCCAACACCCTAATAATGGGCAATTTCAACTACCCCACCATTAACTGGGAAAACTACTCATGTACCAACTCTTTTTCTCAACAGTTTCTGGAATTCATAAATTCCAATGCCTTGGATCAATTTATCCACATCCTCACCAGGGGCAGCAATATCCTAGACATGGTCATTACCAACATGGGTGACTGGTGTTCAACATCAGAGGTCAATTCCTTGGTCAGATCCGGTCACAAGCTAATCACCCTAGACATCTACATCCTGCCCCAACCCTCCATTAGGGAAACCACTGTAAAAAAATTTCTCCAAAGCCAACTTCACGCTTCTTAAGACAGAAGTGGCAAACTTCACGACACCCATCCACATGGACAATAGAGGTACAACTGCTGAATCCTACACAAATGCACTTTATAAGCACTTACATGAATGCATGGATCATGCTATCCCTAACAGAACCAAGATGCTATCATCCAAAAACAGAAAGCCAATCTGGTGGTCCCCTGCCATAAACAAACTCTACAACAGAAAAAAGAAACTGCTGCAAAAAAGAGTAAAATCCCATGATTGGAGGAACTCCCTGGTCAGCCTCAGTAAAAAGTTGAGACCCCTCATAAAATCCTCCAAATCCAGTTATGAAAACAAAATTGCCACTGTTTCTAAAGACAACCGCAAAGCATTCTATAACTATGTCTAAAATCTCAATGGAAACACTCAGATCTGCTCTGAGTTACAGCACAATGGCACTAAATATACAGAACCAACTAATATTGCCAATATCCTGATATATAGATTCAGTGCTAACTTTACCCCCACTCTCACCCCCTACAGGGCCCATCTCTATACTGGAAGAATGCAAAGTTCCTGTAATCACAGCTGCACAGGTAAAAAACACACTCTCCAAAGCCAAGAACACAGCATCCATGGGACCTGACAACATCCCAGGCTGTGTTCTGCATGAACTACAGAATGAACTGGCACTCCACCTAAGCACCATGTTCAATCATAGCCTCCCCTCAGACTTTGTGCCCACTGAATGGCACACAGTGACTGTTATACTACTCCACAAAGGGGGATCCACCACAGACCCCGGGAACTACTGCCCCATTAGCCTGACGAGCCTGGTCTGCAAGGTCATGGAACGTATCATAATGGAACTTATAAAGACATTGGTAATCTCCAAATTCTGGATCCCACCCAGTTCAGGTTTGTAAAAGGCAGATCATGTCTCCTAAACCTGACAGACTTCATTGAAGCAGTCACCAAAGCCGTAGATGAGGGTAAGGTGGTTTACACAGCCTATCTAGATCTCGCCAATGCTTTCAACACCATCACCCACTCTGGAATTATAAACTCACTAAACTAGGTATAAATCCCTATGTCACAAGATGGGTTGCTAACTGGATCACTGACAGAACCCACACTGTGAAAGTAGCAGACTCCAAGTCCGACTTCAGACCAGTGACAAGTGGAGTACCAGAGGGTTTAGTCCTGGGTCCTCTCCTGTTTGGTATCTACTTTTCTGAAGTACAGGCTAACACAGAAGGTCTTTGGCTAATGAAGTTCACAAATGACTGCAAACTAGGAGCCATAATCAAAACTCCTAATGATGTGGACATCCTACAAAAGGGCCTCACTGAGATAGATGATTGGTGTCAAAGCTGTGGCCTCAAGCTCAATGCCAAAAAGTGCACTGTCATCCCTTTCAGTAAAAACTCTGTACCCAAGAACTACCACATAGGCGGTAGTCTACTTAACACCAAATGTGTGATAAGAGACCTTGGGACACAGGTGGACAGTAGTCTCTCCTTTGATAATCACATTGCCACAGTAGTCAGGAAATGCTTCTACATGGCACACCTCATCACAAAAGGATTCTCATCCAGGAAAAAAGAGGTAATTGTTCCCCTGTACTCATCACTCATTAGACCCATTGTACAGTACAATGCCCCTTTTGGTTTGAACCTCACAAGACATCTACAACAATTGGAAAGGCCACAGAAATACCTCACAAAGAGGATTACCTGCCTCAAATAGATGCCCTATGCAGACCGTCTCAAAAAACTCCAACTTTACCCCGTCACATATCACCTACTCAGAGGCGATCTCTAGCTAACATACAAAGCTATGTCAAACCCAGAGCTGTTGGACATGCTCCACTTAAAGAAATCCCAATCCCTCCGAGCTACACGTTCTAAGGACCTAAACCTTGCCACCACAATAAACAGAACATGCTGGAGGAATAGATTCCTGTTCCAGAGACTTCCCATACTCTGGAACAAACTACCTATCTATATCAAACAAAGCTCCTCATTAGCACTCTTCAAGAAAAATCTTGATGATTGGATAGGAAATAGGAAATTCACCCCAGGGATCACTTCTGTGGCTCTGCTCAACAGGGGCACAGGAAAATAATTTTCTTGGGTGGCGAAAGCCAGGGTACCTTTTCTGGCTAGGCTTATATAGGCCCTAGGGCCAATAGCCTAGTACCTACCTATGAAAATATTCAGTTTTCTGATCATGTTTATATAAAGTTTACCTAGTTCAGAAATGCCATATTATAAAAACATTGTTCAAACAACAATAGATTTTTTCTGTATTTGAACAACACTGATTAATGTGTGCAGATTACATGGATAGCAATAGCTGTAGTTTATTTACAGAAGTCATTTTGAGACAGTAGGGATGATGCATTCACTTATTCTGATGTTTCTGTTACATCTGAATGGCAGTTTGAGGAGACGTACTGTAGAAGTCATGCCTGAAGGTGCCACTGCGATACTTGGGTTGACCTGTTTCAGGGATTTAAGAAATTTAAGTAGGATGTTCCCAGCAGCTACACCACCTAGCTTTTCTGTTTTTCTTCAGTTGTATTGTAATATATATCCCCTCTTCAATATATTTAAATGAAAAATATACAAATATATGCAGTCCTTCAAGGTATACCTAGATACCGTGCTGGTGTTTGATCCCATTATACTCTCTAACTATAGTGCAGCATAGGTTACACTGTACAGCACATAAATAATTGTACAAGTTACTTTTACAGAAGCATGATGTTAAATAATGACTTCAACCCACTCCCAATCTATGGGAAGTCAAAACCATCTTCTAACCCATTGGAAAAAATGCCATCTTTCCTTGCAACTGATGTCCCTGTAATAATTTTCTTGATAGTGCTATAAATACCTTAAGAATGCCTTACCATTTACATGATAAGTGACTAACTTTTCAGTTTTTTGCTAGTAAAGCCAAACTGCAGAAGATTAGGTGTTAATTGTTATTCTACTATGTCTCATATGGGATACGTTGTTCATATCATAGAAATCATAGGAATCATAGGAAAAGTCAAGGTAACTGAGCCTTGTGGCAAAAGAGCTTTGCTGAAGTCCACCCTTAATCTGGCCCCCATCTCGAAGAGTGCTAACAAATCCAAGTTGTTGCAGGTCAAGCCTGATTAAAATCTTAATGTCCTGGTTTATGAGGTCAGAGATGATGTGTTCCATGCAATTGCAGGCAAGATTAGTTAGGCTATTAGAGCTTTAGATGTCTGGGTCAGTGGTGGAACCACCCTTATGAAGGGGTACCAGCACCACAGTACATCATTGTTCAGGAACATAGCCTGTGGGAAGGCAAGGGGTGAATAGCTTAAGGAGGGGATCAGCAAGGGACTACAAGACACTATTTATTAGACAGTCTGGTGTGTTGGGACAAACTGAAGTAGTATTTCTGATCTTGGAGAGCACTTCAACGATGTGGTTCTCGGTGACAGTGTTGCTGAATAACTTGGGTATATTTGGAGTAGGAATAATAGTTTGGGGGAGAAATTTGCAACAAACTTGTTAGCTAATTTGTTGGCGATGTTGTCAGGATTTAAATAGGAGATGTCATTATAGATAATTTCTGAGCAGTGGTATGAATTGTTCCTTCGTTTTCTAATATAGCTGAAAAAAGTCCTCTAATAATCTTTAGCCTTAGAAGCTAGTCTATATTCATGACAGGCTTTGCCGGTCTAAATAGCTGCCCTCAGTTTCTTGGTGGGGCATTTTATATTCCCATTGTGATGAAGCATTTTGGCCTTGCAAAGTAGTCTAAGCAATTTCTTCTTTTTGTTGCAAAGTTTATTTATAGCAACTAACCACCAGGGATGGTTGTTATTGTATTTGATGTTTTTATTATTTGGTCCTGAGTGGGACAGCCCTAACAATGCTTTTGTTTAAATGAGCATATATATATCCTTGGTCTAGGTAAGTGGATGTTCTGAGGGTAAATGTAACCGGTCAGTGATCAGACTTAACAATTGGACCAATCATGGGTAGGGAGCAGGCTGTAAATAAGTTTATGAGAATTAGATCCAGAATATAAATGCCTCTGGTGCAGTTCTTGAAAATTTGATGCAGGGCAATCTTGTTTTCCTGATCTAAGGAATGGTGATCACACCCTAATTCCTGAAGTATAAGTAGTGCTATCTATGGGGAAGCTGAAGTCACAGAGGATTTAAGATCTATTTCTAATACATATGATTCCTAGGAATGCCAGGAATGTATCATGATCTGGTAGGGCCATGCAAGAGGAGCTGTAACATGATATAAGTTCTGACTTTAGTATAAACTGGAGTTCAATAAGCTCACTGGGAGGATCATTGAATATCACTTTGAAAGGGATGGAATCTTGTTGAAAATTCAGACGTGGGCTTGAAGGCATGAAAGACACAGGACCCAGGCATAGAGGGAGTGCACTTTTTATATTTGGCTCACGTCTCAGGTATATGCAAAGATGGACCCTTTTCAGGTGTAGAAGTGCCTCCAAATCAAGGCAGTCTGTTAAGACCCTTAGCATTAAAAAGGCTGACTTGTTCTCTAATTTATGATTTAATTTGTTAATACCTATCAAGTTTCAGTTATTACACAGACTGGGATGCAATCCAAATGCGGGAGAACCTCAAGGTCAGGCAACTTGTTAAAACTTCTGTCACTGAACAGAGTCACCTTAAAGTAATCCTGTTTAGGTTTTGACATATTGGCATGTTTATTAGCTGGGCAATACCTGAAAAGGCACTATAGGGCAGTAAAAGCTTTAACAAGTATATGGAAGTCTCTGAACGCAGAGCCTTGCAGACTTTTCTATCACCTGATGCCATGCCTTGATCTGGTGTTTTTTTTTTTAACTGAAAACTGAACTCTAGGAAGCAAATCACTTGCTACAAATACAAATGTACATTGTAGTAAGTGGGTTACTATAGTTACCATGCTACCTACTAAGCTCTTCAGCACTTCGGTGCTGCAGCCCAGACACCAGTGTTAGTATTGGCTTTCATTTCTGAGTACTGGTACAGTAACAAAGCCCTCATCAATTGCCAGTCATGCACCATAATATGTTGTATCCACGGTGACTGTTGAGTTTGTCCTTCCCTAGTTATGCTTCTGTTAGGATGAGAGGTACAGGCAATCCTTTGCAAACCAAGTAGGACTGTCATGTTTCTCGTTCCATGCTGACACATACTGATTCTCCATAGAATGATACCAGGTATTTAGCCAACTGTTGAAGCCAATTATCATTTTTTTTTACCTAGACATCATTCTAGAAGGAAGGATTCCATTCAGAACCAAAGCCTTACCTGCATTTGTGATGTTCATGGAGAGTTCCGGAATGAATCTTTCCATTTCTGTCAGGGTTCTGCATCCCAAGTCTTTTACCCCCATATGCACAGCCACAATTTCATAGTCATATTTTTTTGGTGAGAAAGTCCTAAGAGTCCTTGGGACATCAGAGATTCTGGCACCTGAAAGACAACTCACCATTGCCTTGTCTCTGACCAGCCTAATGAGTGTTAAATTAGTATCTCACTGATCACAAAAATACTTTTTTACTGAACAGTCAGGTGAACTTGATCTGAGACCATTTGGCTTTTGGTCACTTTTTGTCAATGCGTCATCAAGCAAAAAAATAAAAAAAAACAGTCAAAGCTTTGACTGGATAACCCAATGCAGGGAGCTTCATCCTTCATACCCACTAGCTTATATATATATATATATATATATATATATATATATATTTACATATATATATATATATATATATATATATATATATATACATATTATATATATATATATATATATATATATATATATATATATATATGTATATATGTATATATATATATACTAACCAGACCTCTCAACTGCCCCTATTTTGAAGGAATGTTCTTATTTTCAGGCTTGATTTTGGATGGCCCTATTTTTTGCTGTATTCTCATACTTGATTTACTCCTTCATACAATTTTCTGAATCCCCCTTATAATATGTGATATTTGAACCTGTCCAGTACACAAAAAAAGCACATGACCAACATACTAGTGGCAACAATATTTTAAAGAAAGAGGACACAAATCTTATGTAACTCTTTTACTGTAGCAAAAATAAATGGCTTTCAGTGATAGAAGTTATGATACAGTTCATTAAAGACTAAAGATTTTACACTGTCTCTTTGATAAAGTACTTATATTTTCCATCATTTTTTAACATATTTCTTAGTAATATCTCATACTCTTACTGGAAGTCAGAAGAGTTATATGGTATTCAAATTTTATGCTAATTAGATGTCCAGTTTTTTTAGCTGGACATTCCTATTCTTCAAGGGCTTTTGTTCCTATCTTCAATTGATGCAGGTTGAGAGGTATGATACTAACTGTAGGTCACAAAACTACAGAAAAACACCAGTCTTGTAGGTTTCAGTGCCATCTGTTAAATAATATTAAGTGTTGGTTCAATATATTATTCCACATACCGAATGAGCTTCATGAGTCCCAGATTTTATTCTGTAAGACATGCTCTTATTTATCCCTTCATGTTTTTCCTTTTGTTCTGTAAGGTCTGTACTATTATGTTTTCTGTTTGTTTCCTTATATCTAAGTAAATTAAACCTCCTCTGTCTTTACTTACTCTGCACCACTTACTCCAAGGGGCTTCTCAGTCTCTTTGCTTCTCATAATCTGGCCATGTTGGAATATTTACAGCAAAGTAAAGCATAAATAACTCCACCATTCATAAAGCTATTAAGTGGTGGATCTATAGTAGTTCGCTGAAATCCAATTTCAGCGAACATCTAAACATCAACCACACTTCAGAGAAAATCATTTCAGTATTTGCTGACTTTACCAAAGGCAAAGAAGTAGTTGACCAACTACTCAACTGTGCCCTTTTCTCCACTGTAGAGTGATCTTGGAGTGGGTATATGTAATTAGGAGGATGTGGGGGACAAAGCCTCCCACTTGGGTGGGATCGGTTTACTTACATGTTGGTCCATTGCGCTGCAGAGCAAGTATTTACTTGCCCTTGGTAAATTCAGCAAATCGCTGAAATGATTTTCACTGAAGTATTGATGTTTAGGTGTTCGCTGGTATCACATTTCGGCAAACTAATATAGACCCTGAGTGGTCTATATCCCTTTACATCCATATTATTTGAATTCCGACAACATATATATATATATATATATATATATATATATATATATATATATATATATATATATATATATCTATATATATATATATATATATATATATATATATTAGGCGCTCCTGCAATACATGCATGTGTGGTGGTCTCACTTAAATCAACACCAGCATTTAGTGCCCAGGGGTCATAAGGGGAATATTACTCCATTTCACATTATTCCACCGAGATCATCCCCCTAATTTCCTTGTACAAACTTATCTTACCAGTTAGAACTGACTCTCTAGGACTCACTTTTCAAACTACCTCTTGCTTGTATGGCAATACCCTGAGATCCATACTTGTATTATCTTCCAAACTCCTTTCCTAGTTAATTGAAAAATTATATGGAGCTGCTCTCTCTGCTTGCTTGCTTGGTGTGATGGATTTGAAGTCTTCTTAAGACACACAGTCTTGCTGTGCTGTTACTGCTGAATCAGAGACACATAGCTCTGCATGACTCCATCTGTAGTCTGTTTAAAGCACCAAGCCTTTCAAATTGCACACTGATAAAGAAATATATTTTGCAGCTATAAGCACAGTTACAGATAACTTATTTTATAAGAAACCACACGTAGTCTGTCAGATTTGTAGCATATATTTACAAAGTTTTCCTTCATTACAGATATGAATGATGACTTCTACAAAATACCTCTCTCTGTCCTTCTCTCCCATAACTGAATTACTACAATAGCTATATACAGAGCTAGTCACGCACACAAGAGATTGGTATTTCCTCCTGGTATATTTTTCTGGCCTTCTATGGGAAGTCACATAATGTCTGTTTATAGACTTTTCTATTGTCCTTTTGTGATTTAAGCACTTTTGCTGATGTGAGGATGCCATTCTGAAAGGAAACATCTGTATAAGCTGTTCCTACTGGAAAAACATCACGTATTGCTGAATTTATAAAAAAGGATGTCTGTTAATAGATATTTGTTCTACAAACATGAGAAAATCATGTAATGCTTGTTTTCCAGTATTGCTTTGTTAGGCATTTTCTGATGCTGTGAAGATAAGCCTGGCTGTTATACATATAGTATGAATGCACATTGTAAACTCTATCTATGCACAACTGTGACATTTTATTACAATTACCAAATAGTGTTGCCTGTAAACATTTTAACAATTATGTTTTAATAACAATGATGCTTTAGAAAAACTCAAGCTACTTATCTGGCAATCAGTCTTGTTGTTTATCTTATTTTTCCAGCATTTCCTGTAACTTTTCATTCAGTCTAGGAAGGTCTGAGCTCACATTTTATATTCTGTAAACTATAGTTAATTCTTTTGGCATTTTTCCTTTAATGTGATTGTGATTTGCATAACTATGCATTTATACTACATAAATAGACATCATTTTACAATTACCTTACATGGATTTCAGTATTTTTTATTTATTTATCTATTTAACTGTCCTGCCATTAATTTTACAAAAACTGTTTGACTAATACCATCTGTGATTTTATTTATTTTTAAAATTCAGAACATTAACTGTTTGGTGTTACTATACAATTATAACATATGTTTTATTTATATTTGCTGTTGTCTGCCTTTTGCTTTTGTGCATTGTAAACAAATGTACTCTAGATGAAAAGAACACACATGCATGTCTGTCTTGTATATGTATATCTTTATACAAGCATGTCATGTCCCTACCATCCTAGCATGCATGCTTAACCATTTTCAGAACATAAACATATTATAAAATATATTTCTTTTGCACAGATTAACTGTGTATGCAGGAAATTCCCAGTCTTTGTCAGTTGAGCTAATTTATTTCCTTTATCCTGCAACTGCTGTTGAATTTCCTGTGATGTTGCATGGTCTTTCTGACATTCTTTAGTAAGCTGTTCTGCTGAATTTGAAACTCCTATGCACTTTTGAAAAGATGTGTGTATAACTTGTCTAAGCTTCCTGAACTCATTGTGTCTGTCTTTTAGAAGTTTATTACATTTCTTTGTAACAAAATATACTAGAGTTTCTATCAGTAACTGATTTGACTGTTGTTGCAACTCTGAAATAAACCTTTTACATCTGGTGACAGAACATAACTGTCTAACATTTGAATATAATGTCAACATATTAACTTTTCTTGGTTCTTTACCTTTACAATTTTTGTCTGTACAGTCTAACCTTTGGATAATGTCATGCACTGTATTTTTATGACATTGTACACACAATAAACATTTTTATACCACACATGATTTTATTTCAGATACCAGTCAAATATTATAATCCATTTGCATAATGCCTTACTATCAAATTGCAATCCATTTGCATAATGCCTTACTATTAACTTGCCCTAATAAAGTTTTACATTTGCTAATATGCTGTATATACATTTATTCTGTTATTATTACCTCTATGGCATTCATACTGTATGTAACACAGAATAATTTTCTTACCAGTCAACAGACAGGCAGATGGCCAAGCTGCTGTACTGTAGATGGTTGAAAAGTTTCTGTAGTCACTTGTGAAGTTGGTACAGCAAAACTGGCAGATTCAGTCTTACAACTTCGTCTTGTACCTTTTCTGGAGAATTTATGGAACTGCTCCACCTTCCTGCAATGCAGTCTCACCGGATTTAGACGTCTATTAAACTGTATTGCTACAAACTGTTGAAAACTGTAGAAATCTGAAGTACTTCACATAAACGTTACTGTGCTTTTACAGGAGTGACATTACCCATTCACTCCCCCTGTTTTTGGATACAGGCTAGGAACGTTGTCAAAGGGTCACCATTGAAAAATTTTATTGAGCTGCTTACTGCTTACTTGCTTGCTGTTTACTGCTGAATCAGAGACACATAGCTCTGCATGACTCCATCTGTAGTCTGTTTAAAGCACCAAGCCTTTCAAATTGCACACTGATAAAGAAATATATTTTGAAGCTAAAAGCACAGTTACAGATAACTTATTTTATAACAAACCACACGTAGTCTGTCAGATTTGTAGCATATATTTACAAAGTTTTCCTTCATTACAGATATGAATGATGACTTCTACAAAATACCTCTCTCTGTCCTTCTCTCCCATAACTGAATTACTACAATAGCTATATACAGAGCTAATCACGCACACAAGAGATTGTTATTTCCTCCTGGTATATTTTTCTGGCCTTCTATAGGAAGTCACATAATGTCTGTTTATAGACTTTTCTATTGTCCTTTTGTGATTTAAGCACTTTTGCTGATGTGAGGATGCCATTCTGAAAGGAAACATCTGTATAAGCTGTTCCTACTGGAAAAGCATCACGTATTACTGAATTTATAAAAAAGGATGTTTGTTAATAGATATGTGTTCTACAAACATGAGAAAATCATGTAATGCTTGTTTTCCAGTATTGCTTTGCTAGGCATTTTCTGATGCTGTGAAGAGAAGCCTGTCTGTTATACATATAGTATGAATGCACATTGTAAACTCTATACATATATTCAAGCAAACTTTTTCTTTCAGCATATTTACAACAGAATTAATTTCAGCCTTATATTCATAATATCTAACATCAACCACCACCTATTTGATTGAGATCAAATGCAACTGCCAGAAACAATGGAAGACTCCACTCCCCCCCACTTTCCCCTTCTTTAGAAAGGCTGATGACTAGAGATCCTTTGTCCCTGCTTTAATTTATCCATCTTGCAACTTATCTTGCAGCTAATAGGAGATTGTATCATTAGGGGAGCTTGGCATGTTACTTATGAAATGTATAGAAGTTACCACAGTATTATGGTGGTATCCATCTCTGGCACTGTGGTATAGTCTCCATTTTCTTATGGGGCATGTTAAGACTACAAAAAACGTAAATGTAATCCAAACCAGAAAAGAAAGTGCAAATGTAGGAGATTACATACAAGTAAGAAGATTGCAGTATATTGGGGTATTCCCCTGTTCTGAGGAACAATGATTCCAAAGCTGTATGTATAAGCAGGTATGTGGGGGCTCAGTTCCCATGATCTGGATTGCCCTGTATTACAACAGAGTGAACACATCCTGTAAAAAAATTGTTACAGAAATATGTATATTTTTCTAAATTCTCATTTACTGTATTATATACTTCGAGCCCAGAATGCAGGAGAAAAAAGACATTTTGTATTTTTTCCAGTCCTTCTTTCCCTGTTTTATCAGAACTAACATTATTGATTGCAAATTAACCTAAAAGCCTCCTCTGATTTCTGAACTATAGCCAAAGATACTGAAAGGGCATCCTTAACTTTTTCTGTTTGAATTATGCAGTCACCTGCCTGACCCTGCTTCCCTTCCCTCCCACCCCCTTCATTTTTCATTTGGTTTACCTGAAATGTGACTTCACTAGCCATTTTGTCTAGTACTATGATACAATAAAGAAAAAAATAGCAGCAAAAATTCATAACGGTAAAAAGACTAGAACAGAATAAATTGGTCAAGTGGGAGACAAGACCAATAACCTTATATAGCAATGCTTCCAGAATACAGTTCTTACAGTAGTAGCAGGTAGTGACATTGTATACAATAAGAGTGCAATTATGATAAGTCTTAAATATAGAGGTAGCATAGCAAACTGAAAATCTGATCGATATTAACATTGAAAAAGAAAAAAAAAACATAAGGTAGTCATATGACTTAAATTCAATGCTCGTTACATATTCAATTAAAATTTTAAAATCAGCTAGTTCCATTGTTTGGGCTACCCATGCCCAGTACATGTACAAGTCCAGGAACTGGTGAGGTGAGCTTTAATGTGATGCTTAAAGTTTTTTAAGCTAGTTATAGTTCTAATTTCAAGTGGGAAGGCATTCCACAGTTTAACAATGTAGTAACAGTATAGACAGTCACCTGAGCTATTTTTACTCCTGGTTACTTCAATTAAAGCTTTATTAGTGGATCTTAGTGGATGGGTACTTATATAGGGATTGAGGAGGCCTTGTAGAGCTGGTGTTTTATTGGGTTTATAGTACATTTGGTGGGCGGTAGAGAGTTGTGTGAGGATGAGTTGTTGGGGTAGTTCTAACCAAGATAGTTGTCTTAGGGCCTTACAATGATGTGTTCTAGGACAGCCAGTGGCAAACTTAGCTATCTTATTATAGCAGGCATCTAGCTTGCTTAGGTCTGATTCGGAGAGATTGGTAAGGATGGGTGAGGCGTATAGTAAAGTTGACAGAAGATGAGTTCTGGCTGTGTTTATTCTGGAGTTTGTGGTTAGGTAGTTTTTGCATCTGTATAAGGTATTTATTTTCTTGTGTACTTTTTATATTGTGCTATGATGTATTGCCATTGGCTTATAGTTTCTCCACGATTTCTAATTCTGGGTTACTGACATGGATTTAATCCAATCTGTAAACCTCTCACCAAACCTTCTGCACAGTACCTTATACAATAATCATCAGTTGTCATGACAAATGCCTTCATGGAGCCCTTCTTAGTCTGGCAGAAGCATATCAGTATCAAGCGGGAATGGAAATCAAACCAGAAGTAGATAAAAATCAGACAGCAACTGAATGTGTCAAAAAAACAAAAGAAAGAATATAAGGTGAAGGACCAGATGAGAAGGCAAGAAATGTGGAAAAAGCATAAACTTGGTAGTAGTATAGAAAACTCCTTGAAAAACCTCATGTTGATCTTGATCAAATGCAGGAATGGTTAAGGAGAGGCAAATTCAAACCAAAAGATGAAAGGTTAATATTGGCGACCCAATATAGTGGGGGCTATGTACACATTGGTTTACAAAGTCCATTGAACATGTGGGAGAAACAGAAGAATGTAGGCTTTGTAAAACAGAACTGGAAACATTCACACACCTTATTGCCGGTTGTGATATACTAATGGCAGGAGGACTGTATACCGAAAGGCATAATAATGTGGCAAGACTGTTGCACTGGGGATTGTGCAAAGATTGTAATATTGAAGTAAATGAAAAACAATGGAAACATGAGCCACAAAGCATCATAGAAAAGGAAGAATACTTCACATGGGATGACACATTACCAACAATTCAAAAGACTGAATCGAGAAAACCAGGTATAGTGGCCCATTAAAAGAAGACAAAAGTAGCATTGATCATTGAAATTGCTACACCCAGTGACTATAGTTTCTTGCGTACAGAGAGACACAAATTCATAAAATATCAGGATTTGCAGGCAGAAACAAGAGAAATGTGGAAGACAGATACCCAGACATTTCCAAAAGTATGACTCCATATGAATTGCAGAAGGAGTCGTTACTGGGCACACTGCGGGTGCTGCAAAGACCACTTTTGGCTGATATCAAAGATTGAAACAATACTAATTTCACAAACTTTAATTATACTTTGACTTAGGAATGGGGTTCATTCCCATCATGGTATTAGAAATCTAAAAGATTTGGAGAAATTAAAAGAGCCAAATAAAACAGCAATTGCATTTTCAGAGCCTTTCCTCATATTTTCAATATATTGTATGAAATCTATTGCTGTCCACCAATTGTCTGTAATTTGCAATGATATTTTTTCTTAGGTTATATAAAAGCATATTAAACTCATTAATACATCTGAAATGTGGAGTGTCACATCTCAATCAACCTGTGCACATCCTCACATTCCCGTGCATGTTCTGAAAAATCAAGGTAAAATACATAAAGCAAATAAATGCAAATGGGAATATCTTGTAAACAGTAAAAGCAACTGGAAAGGTACAAACAGCAATGTTATCAGTAAAAGAAATCTTCTTTGCAGTGATAATTCAGTGTAGGCACAATCTTTACAATACTGTAAGATTTGGTAAGGTGGCCACTGCTGGAAATTACCACATTCATAATACACCCCTTGAAGTAGAAACAGTGGTCAGGGATCTAGGAACAGATATTGACAGTAAACTGACCTTCGACCCCCACATGTCTCCTATGGTGAGAAAATCATTGTGTGTTACACAATGTATAAGTAAAGGAATTGTATCCAGGTCCAAGGAGGTCATTGTCCCACTGCACTTGGCTCGCATCACACCAATGCACCATTTGGCATGTACCAGACTTGCAACAACTTGATGGATCACAGTGGTTACTTATAAAAAGGAATACCAGAAAAGCTCATCCAGACTCTGCTACACTTTGCTGTGAAGGAAATGTTAGTTTGCTGTTATTTTTTGTATTACTGTATTGCCTTTCTATATTTTGAATTGTGTAGTTTGTTTTCTTTACCTTGTGTTTTGCTTGCATTCTGTTTTAACAGCATATTAAAACTTCAAAAGAGACCACAGCTCTCTCTGTTCTGAGTCAGGCAGAATTTTTTCCCGCCCTTCCACCCATTTAAGTTGTCTTGTTAAATACCACTGTCTTTCTAGTTGCCCGCCTCTTATGTTAATCTGACCATATATCTCATTTCTCTCTACTTTCACTGGCTTATGTGAGTAATCACAAAATCATCATTTTTGAAATCCCACCCCTTCAATTATTTAAATTTATTGGCCATCCTACAGTATTTCACAGTACCAAAATACAAAAGTGACCACCCCTTTCAATCCATCTTGCTGTTTTAAAAATAGTAACTCTCCACTAAACCTTAACTGTTTAAACAGGTACAACTCAAGTTACCTACTTTCACATCTAACTTCTCTAGTGCACACTGCAGAGTGCATTCTTTTCAGTCTTACCTTTAAGCAACCCTATGACTAGTACTTTCTCTAATACCTGCTGGAAAGCACTAGGAAGCCTTAAACTCATACAAACACTGAACTCTCCTTGTTAACAAGGAGAAATTAATAGTAGGCACTAAACAGACTATAATTGCAAAGTACCATGCTAAGGAAACAGCTCCTATACTTTACAAAGAAAAAAAAAAAGCCCCAAACCAGGCATGTCCAAGGGTCAGCTTCCGGTGATTTCTCCTATCCACCTGGTGAATCTGGGCGTACTGGGGCAATGCAGCAATTGCCTCATGTACACAGACAACCCTCTCCTCCTACCACCCAACACTACAACCTGTGAGAGATGCACTTACATAGCCAAAATGGAAGCAAAGCTCTCTCCACCCAAGATTGTACTAAACAGTCAAGAGGAGAAGGTTAACACCCACACTACACCTCAAGCAACACATAGCCCTTCTAAACCTGCACCACCAACACCCACATATAACAACACTAAATATACATATGCAGAGGCCCTTAACTGTAACCTGCCCAAGCAACAAAGACCTCTGAAGCTGAAACGCAAACAAACACCAATCACAACCAATGTGTCACATAGTTCACAACACCAGTGTGCCACCCAGCAACAGCCCCTAAGGCAAGACAAACCAGTGTGCCACCCAGCAACAGCCCCTAAGGCAAGACAATGTACCTAACACTTTAGTCATAGGTGATTCTATAGTCCGGCACACTGATGTCCCTCTCACCAGGTTGAATAAGGAGAAAATTACAGTCAGCTGCCTGTCGGGTGCCAGGATCCGCCACATAATGCATGCACTCAAGTCACTCCACAACAAGTACAAATATGACTCTGTCATTGTCCATGTTGGAGTGAATGACTTGAGACGTACCTCCCTGGACTACATGAAAAGAGACATGGAAGAGCTCTCTGATCATGTGGCCCAGGCAGGTATGACCCTAGCCCTGAGTAGCATCCTGCCTTCGCCCAGAATGATACCAGAATATAAGGATAAAATGATTGACTTCAACAATTGGCTAAGCTTATGGTGTCATTCAAAGGGGATCCAGTATCTGTCTGCCTGGGATGACATGATTGACAGACCACGATGCTTTGCCAGAGATGGTCTGCAACTGTTGCCTCTGGGATTCAGGTTACTGGCTAAGGCTCTTGCCACCCCTATAGTGCCTTTTTTAGGCAAACTTCAAAGGACAAAACCACCACCGTAACAGGTACAAGCATGCAAAATCTGAAGGTAATGCTACTCAATGCTAGAAGTCTAAACCTCAAAATGCACTCTCTTGAGGCACTTCTAAAAATGGAGAACATCGGTATCTGTGCAGTAACTGAGACCTGGTTCAAGGCTCCAGAGAGCGCCCCTGCAATACCAGGCTACAACTCTTACCACATTTTCGGCCACCAAACCAGGACCAAAACACTAAAGGTGGAGGAGTGTCAATATTCACCAAGGATATTCACACCACCAGGCTAGTTGGCCAACACAATGTGTCTGAAATTCTCCAAGTGCAACTAACACTAGGTAAGACTGCAATCCAAATTG
The DNA here is from genome assembly GCF_019279795.1 of Protopterus annectens. Classification (NCBI taxonomy): domain Eukaryota; kingdom Metazoa; phylum Chordata; order Ceratodontiformes; family Protopteridae; genus Protopterus; species Protopterus annectens. The sequence continues at coordinate 177,743,835 of NC_056735.1, read as the reverse complement.
TAGCTTTCTACAGATCCCCCACCATACCCCAAGATTCTCACTACACCTTTCTAAACATACTGGAAAATATTACGATAGAACCAAACACCCTAATACTGGGTGATTTTTAACTACCCTGCCATTAACTGGGAAAACTACTCATGTCCCAACACCTTTGTGCAACGGTTCTTGGAATTCATAAATTCCAATGCCCTGGATCAACTAATCCATAGTCCCACCAGGGGCTCCAATATCCTAGACCTGGTCATTACCAACATGGGAAATCAATGCTCCATACCTATGGTCACCCCCAAGTTAGTCCGGTCTGACCATAAGCTAATCACCCTTAACATCCACATCCCACCCCACCCCCCAGTAAAGAAACCACCATAAAAAACTTCTCCAAAGCCAACTTCATGCTACTCAAGTCAGAAGTGACAAACTTCATGACACCCATGCAGACGGGAACTGAAAGTTCAACTGCTGAATCCTACACTAAGGCACTGTACGAGCACATCCACTCATGCATGAATCATGCCATCCAAATAGAACCAAAATGCTCTCATCCAAAAAAAGGAAGCCAATCTGGTGGTCCCCTGCCATAAACAAACTTTACAACAAAGGAAGAAACTTTTGCAGAAAAGAGGAAAATCCCAGGATGCAAAAAACTCTCTTACTAGCCTCAGTAAGAAACTGAGATGTCTCATAAAATCCTCCAAAGCTAGTTACGAAAATAAAATTGCCAAAGATTCCAAAGACAACCACAAAGCATTCTATAACTATGTCAAGAATCTAAATGGCAATGCTCAGATCTGCTCTGAGCTAAAACAGAATGGCATTAAATATACTGATCCGAAGGATATTGCCAATATCCTGGCAGATCGATTCAGTGCCAACTTCACCCCCTCTCACCCCCTAAATGGCCCATCTCAATACCGGAAGATTGCCAAATTCCAGTAATAACGGCCACACAGGTACAAAAAGCACTCTCTAAAGCCAAGAATACAGCATCCATGGGACCAGATGACATCCCGGGCTGTGTACTACATGAACTGCAATATGAACTGGCACCTCACCTAAGTGTCATGTTTAATCATAGCCTCACCTCAGGTTTCATGCCCACTGAGTGGAGCAGAGCTACAGTTATCCCAATCCACAAGGGGGGATCCACCTTGGATCGCGGAAACTACCGTCCCATCAGTCTGACAAGCCTTATCTGCAAGGCCATGGAGCGTATTATCATGGAACTTATAAACAACGACATTGGCAACCTTCAAACACTGGACCCCACCCAGTTTGGGTTTGTGAAGGGCCGATCTTGTCTCCTGAACCTGATTGACTTCTTTGAATCAGTCTCCAGAGCAATGGACAAGGGTAAGGTGGTCCACACAGCCTATCTAGACCTTGCCAAGGCCTTTGACACCATTCCCCACTCTGGAATCATAGATAAACTTACTAAGTTGGGCATTAATCCCTATGTCACCCAATGGGTTGCTAAATGGCTTACTGATAGAACCCACACTGTAAAAGTAGCCGACTCCAAATCCAGCTCCAGACAAGTGACAAGTGGAGTACCTCAGGGTTCAGTCCTGGGGCCGCTCTTGTTTGGCATCTACTTCTCTGAAGTACAGGTCAACACTAAGGGACTCTGGCTAACAAAGTTTGCAGATGACTGCAAACTGGGAGCCATTATTGAATCCCCAAATGATGTGGATACTCTACAAAAGGGCCTTACAGAAACAGATGTTTGGTGCCAGAGCCATGGGCTCAAGCTCAATGCCAAGAAATGTATTGTTATCCCCTTTGGGAAAAAACATGTATCCATGAATTACCATATTGGTGGCAGTACACTAAACACAGAAAGTGTGATAAGAGACTTAGGGACACAGGTGGACAGTGGTCTCACCTTCGATAATCACATCGCCACAACAGTCAGGAAATCCTTCTATGTGGCACACCTCATCGTGAAGGGCTTTTCATCCAGAAAAAAGGAGGTCATTGCCCCACTGTACTCATCCCTCATTAGACCCATTATAGAATACAATGCCCCATTTGGTATGTACCTCTCAAGACATCTGCAACAACTGGAAAGGCCTCAGAAATACCTCACTAAAAGAATTACAGGCCTAAAGCAGATGCCCTACGCTGACCGCCTTAAAAACTCCAGCTATACTCTGTCGCATATTGTCTGCTCAGAGGCGATCTCTGCTTAACATACAAGGCCATGTCAAACCCAGAGCTGTTGGACATGCTACACTTAAAGAAATCCCAATCTCTCAGAGCTACACGCCCAGGGATCTAAACCTTGTCATCACAATAAACAAAACATGCTGGAGGGATAGTTTCCTGACCCAGAGACTCCCCAGACTCTGGAATAGATTGCCCATACATGTCAAGCAGAGTGCCTCTTTGGACCTCTTCAAGAGGAACCTTGACGATTGGATGGGAGAAAGGAAATTCACCCCAGGGATCACATCAGTCGCCCTGCTAGACAGGGGTCCAGGAAAGTAAATAATGTGGGAAGAAATAGCCAGGGAATTGTTATGGCTAGGCTTGTATAGGCCCTAGGGCCGATAGCCTAGTACCAACCTATGAATCTATGAACAACAACTCCTGTGTGGACTGCCTTAAAGCCCCATCCTTGTCCTTTGCCTCAACAGACTGCTGCATCGTGATCTATGCCCTACAAGGTATCCTCTAATCCCACAATGATGGATTTGTTGCACATCCCCAAAACAAATGGCATCGCAAATACAGGTTTAAGAATCTATTTATTTATTTTATTTATTTGTTTTACATTTGTTGACCAGGATAGTCCAACTGGATACATGTCCATTTTCAGCAGAGGCCCAGGGAGAAATGCTCCACAGGGGATTGCATATACAATCATTACAATGTACATATAGATCAGAAGTCATCAAAACATTATACAAATATAGCACATTTTGCAGTCTAGTTAAATTTATACAAATATAACAGATTTTATAGTCCATTAAATTTATACAGTCTAACAATCTTCAAAACTGGCATAACATAGATAATTTGGGTACCACTTTCAGACACAGAACTAGTACACCAGTATGCATAAAGATTTAATCAGGCTTGGAGCAGGGACATATCCATTGAGATTTGAAATACTCCTTAAGAGCATTTTTAAACTGAGATAGGGTAGTATCTAGGGTAATGTTGGCAGGAAGGAAATTCCAAATTTTGTCAACAGAGTTGGCGAAGAGGGAGTCACCAGCTGAGTTGTTGGATTTGATAGTTTGCACTAATAGTCTATTAGATGACCGGAGTGATCTGGAATTGGAGTGGGGATAGATGATGGTTTTCAGGGTAGGTGTATTATCTGGTTGGTTAAGTGTTTTATGAGTCACAATGAGCTGATTATACTGAATCTGTCTGTCTATGACATAAATAGGACATGTTAGAGGGATGGGTATGTGTCTCGAAGATTACCTTGTCTGCGACATTAATAGGACATGTTAGAGGGACAGGTATGTGTCTCAAAGATTACCCCTTCTCTGGAACAGGCTTCCCATCCATGTGAAGCAAAGCTCATTCCTAACCCTATACAGATGAAACTTGGACTAATGGATGGAAAATCACAAATTTACCTCTGGTTTGGCATCAGTGTCCCTAACGGATGAGGGCAACTTATGAATACTTGATTGGTACAAGCCTATATTATAACTGTAAAATTCCTTAGAGTATCGACATGTCAGTAATATTGGGGTAGGCTTGACTAAGCTTAAAAATGCTCATGAGCTGGTAGCCTAGTAGCCCCTATGAACCTATAACATATCCTAATACATACAAACCCAAAATTATATTTTTTTTCTAAAATTTCACAAGCAAATTTTAATATCTTGAAAACTGTAAAACAGACATAGAGTGTCCAACCACTTTTGTTCAGCAGACTTGAGCTTTCATATGACATCAAGGAATTCCTTTCTGAGTGCTTCTTTATTGAGATATGTATATAAATGCAAAAATAATGCATTTATATAATTAACAATAAAATAATCCTGAGTATCTCTTCATATGTACAATTTACAAATTAAATATTAATGATAGTTTTCTTTAAGATCATCTAAGGTTTTATAGGATGTCATGTAATAGCTTGTATGTCACATGGTTTGGAAAATAGTAATTGTGCATATAGAAAAATTGACATCTACATAATTACCTGCAGAAAATTAACAATATCTTCTGTATAGTGTGCTATACAGAGACAGTCTTCTTCTTCTTTCGGCTTTTCTCGGTTAGGGGTCGCCACAGCAGATCACATGTCCACTCATGATTGGCGGAGGAGTTTTACGGGGTCAAGTTACCAGCCCAGCACCCAACCTTCCTCAGAAGGCACACACACACACTCACACCTAGGGCCAATTTAGAGTGTCCAATCCACCTACAGCATGTCTTTGGGAGGAAACCAGAGCACCCAGAGGAAACCCACGCCACCACAGGGAGGACATGCAGACTCCACACAGAAGGCACCCCAGCCGAGGATCGAACCAGGGAACCTCTTGCTGTGAGGTGACAATGCTAACTGCTGCACCACCGTGGCCACCCAGTAATAATGTATTTTTCTGTTTTCCAGCATGAAATTTCATATTACCCTTAACACATGGTTCTTTGTTATGAAAATATGAATGAAAACATGTCATTATTAATGACAAGTAACACTGAATAATACATCCATTCTGGGACATCCTAGATTAACATTATCGGTGTCAATTTTTTACTTACATATTTCCCTTTATTGTGCTGCTTAGTATTACAAGGTAAGTCACTTAATTAAGGAAACTGTGCCCAATAATGGCAGGAAACCATAAGGAACTATGCAAGTTAAATGAAATTTTACAAAAAAGGCACTAATGATGTTAATGAGTCTGCCAAATTTTACCAAAATATTACATTAAATTAATTTAAAAAATGGCCTAAAATTACTTGAGTCTAATGGATTGCCCAAAAGTAAAACTACTACTTAGGATTTTTGCATTGAACTGGAGACAGTACCAGAATGACCAGTTTTGATAATTCTTTAATGAAGCAATTTTCTTAGGTTCCTTCGCTGTTCATAAAACTCTGATGGAAAGCTGCCCTGTCCTTCACCTGTGCCACTAAACTCTATTGGAAAGCTGTGCTGTCCTTTACCTGTGCCATGCTTTATTGCAGAGATTGCCATCTCCATGGGTTTCTTCTTAATATCCTATCCTAGTTGTTTTTATTTTTAGTGGGATACATGACTGTTTTTTCTCCAGCATATATGTTCCTAGCTATACAAATTGTCTACCATGCAGTAATTGCATATTTCTCTGCAGAAGTGATTAAGTCAATATTCTTTTAAGCCATGATTTGTAGTAAGATCTGTTATCTATAACTCCTTTGCCACAGTGCGCTTTCCTTTTTTTCCCTTAAATTTTCTGGTTAACACTTGCCAGACAGTGTATTGTGGTATGAAGAAAACTCCTTTCAGTAGATGGATTTCACTTCAGCCTTAGTCAAAAGTTTTGTTTCTGTAATGCTTGTTCTTGCCCTCAAAAAAAAGGTTCTTAATCCTCCCCCAAGAATTTTTTTGCACCTGTAATACCTGTTCTTTCAGAAACATTACCTTTTTCTCTTCCTGTATCTTCCCTTTAGCTCTTTAACATCCATCAACCAACCCTAGATGCATTTACACCATTTCACCATTCTCACACTAGGTTTTTTCACAATGCCAACTTCTCCTACAGTATCTCTTCCACATCGTTTTAACTAGCTTTCTGTGATTCTTTTCTTCCAGTTATGATTCACCAAGTGTCAAGCTAAACCAGGTTTCAGTTACCTATATTGGCAACAATTTAAAGGAGGGCATGGTCTGATATAGTTCTGTGTCTAGCATCAATGTTTTATTTCTGAGGACTCTATATTTCTCCAGAAAATCTGTCAAGGGTTCCCCTGAACCAGGTTATTCCTACTGAAACTATAGTCCCTCTATCCCTCCATAGACCACATCATCCATGTTTTTCCATCACTTTACTGCATTTGTTGCAATATTCTTTTTTATTCTGGATGGTGCCACAGTGATGTTAAACTCCACCCCCCACTATTTCTATTCTGACCCCTCCCCCATTTATCTTATTTTGAGAAACAGTACATATAAAAAATCTTGTCATCATCGTTAAAACCACATAGACTACCCATTTTCCATCACATCTTGTTTATTTTACCCACCCATACTATCTATCTGTTTGCTTATTTGAAGTTATGTGCTATCATCTGTCGGCCATTTATGAAAATCATAGCATCTTTATTCTGTTCCTCTGATTTATAATCAAAATTCTCCTGCTGTGACATCCCTGGACAACAAGGTCTGCAGTTATACCTTGCTTTAAGTCCAGTCACCTGAAGAAAAATTCTCATCATTCTGCTCATTTTTCTTCTTTTGCCATATATTGATAGAGTGTGAGCAGTCCATTTACTTCAAGTACTTATTTTCAACTGTCTACCTTTTATATCAATAGGCAGCAATACAATACTTTTATAGTAGTGACTATGTTTCTAGTCCCATTGCGCACTACCAACAAGAGATAAGTTTTGCTAAAATGTATTTTGCTATCTTTCATGCACATGGATTTACCTACAGGGTAAGTCAAAGTCGATCTACCATATGCACCAGGTTGATACTGTATAAAAATAGAATTTATTCTATCATTAGCAGTTAATTATATTAATGCAACTCTTTAGAAATAGATAACATTGCGCAGCAAAATAAAATAAAACAATCATACTTGTTTGAATGTCCATAAATGTAGTATTTTCAGAAAATTAAGCTGAAGATAGTCCCAAATGCAGTTCATATCCTATAGGAGTTAAAAAAGAGATATAAAAGTCTATGCTGCTAACCATGGATAAATCCAGCATTAGCGATACCCAGCCATGGGTTATTGCTATTATACAATGACATTATTTAAGAAAGAAATTATGGACTGCGCATGTGCATGTTTACACAGTACATCAGTACTTTGGAAAAGAAACAACAAAGAAAGGAAGATCTTGGTTACTTTTTTTTTTTTTTTTTGAAATAAATAAAATTTGAAATCCAAACTGTTGACAGGTACAAGAGAGACTGGATAGAAAAAGCACAAGGAAAACCAGGTACGTTTGTTTAGTTTTGCATAACATACCTGATTTTCCTTGTATTTTCTATGAGCTGTCTCATACCTCTCAACTATCCGGATTTCAAACTTATTTTTTTTAATAACCTTCAGTGCACCACCAACCCCTGTAAAATGCCAGGGAAGTACCAAGAAATAATAGTCAGAAACGGTGAAGCTCAAGAATAGCTTTTAAAAATTAGGCCATTTATTCAATAAGCAGCCTGATTTTAAAAGCTATTCTTGAGCTTTATTGTTTCTTACAATTATTTAGTACTACTCTCCTGGCATTTTACAGTGGCTGTGCATCAAAGGTTTACTTAGCTAAGTCCGATGTCTTTGTTTCTGTATTTTTTAAAGGTGAAGAAAAGTGGAAAAGTACAGCATATATTTATAGAAGAAAGTCTGGATGACCTAACTTTTTTCTATTAGTATATGCTTGATTTACAACCAGCACGTTGATTGAACTGTCCAATCAGTGTGCTTGTTTTTGAATATTAATGGGTAGTTCATAGATTACTATTAGGCTAACTGCCCTTGCAAGCTATTTTAAGCCTAGCCAATTATCCCTTTTGAGACTCAAATGCTGCACCTTGCTATTGTAAGGCAAACACCTTAACCATTAGGCCAACCTCCCAACCCCTACAGTTACTGTACAATGTTCATTTCTAATCTATGTTCCTCCTGAAGTGGGCATGTCATTATGTCCTTAGCCAGCCACTGGATCAGTGATAGGGAATCAGCTTTTGGAAGCAGGAGCGGCCTTAGGTCAACTGGTGCCCTAGGAAAAAGGGCTCCACGGCGCCCCCCACCACACCATCTGGTGCCCCCATCCTGGTCTACCTACACCAAATAAATACTGGAAAAGCACCCCTAATAGAGCAGCGCCCTAGGCGGCCGCCTAGTTGGCCTATGCCTAAGGCCGGCCATGTTTGGAAGACTGTATATCCATTCTCTGACAAGAAATTTAGAAAACTGAAATTATTCCTTTAAGATATCAAGGCTGTATTTTTCTTCAGCAGTGAATCCACTCAATTGCAGGCAAAATTTCATTGATTTTCATTTTTGAAATATCCTTTTTCCCTGCAGATTGATGTCTGTAACTTTATAGGAAAACACAGCCCTGAAAGCACAACATGGAAAGTTCAGTTCCTTTCTTTACAGGAGTTGATTGTTTCTGTGTGAACAGCCTATAATTTTAGCAGTGATATCACTGCTAACGTTTGTATGCTGGCTGCCATGTTTACTGTTACAAATTTCTTTGGTGTGGATGTTTTACTCTTTACCTTCGTAGACATTCTTACATCTGTTAGAGCAGGCTTGTCCACAGACATGACTCCATCTGCTCTGCAGAGAAGGCTCAATTTCTCACGGTGACAGTTCTCTTTCCTGTGTGTGTGATGGCAGGTTTTGTCACACCCATTGTGGTATTCTTCACATAAGTCTCTTAACAACAGCGTAGCTCCTAGGAGAAGGAATAACATTTTAATACTGATTAGTTATAGCTGTTAAAGCAAGAAAAAGAAAGAGAGAGAGAGATACTTCTGTCACTGATAGTTCATTACTTTAATAGTCTAAGGAGCAAATGTCCTCCTAGGATGTCTCATCAGTCTCCAGAATTAACTATA